>NC_134860.1:3207358-3369858 GCF_049852395.1 Peromyscus maniculatus bairdii | reverse complement strand
AGGTCATACTGCCTCCCCCCCCCAACCCCCCAACCCCCCTGCCTCTTCTTTTCGTTCTCTCCCTGCTCACTTGTTCTTATTCTGACTTCTCCTGGCAAGCTTTGCTAATCAACCATCCACTCTTCCCCACTGTGCCTGGATGACGTCCTAGAATCCTTTTGACATGGCCCTCCAGGAGGTCACCACTGGTCCAGTGGAGCTGGCACTAGAGATGAAATTCGTGTATCATCCCAGCACTCGGAGGTCTCATTTCATTCCCAAATGCCACAGTTCTCTCCAATGAGAAATTATCACCTCCCTTGGCCAAATTGCTGACAGCCGGAGAAGAGCCAGTTGGTCTCTGCTTGGCTTGTCAGGCACACATCTGGGGAGCAGGTTCAGTTTTCAAGCCACAAATTGAGGTGTGTGGAAAAAGTCACTCTCTTTCCCTCTAATTGAACTTAATTCCCAGTTGGAGCCCTTGGCCCGTGAGAGCTGAAACAGAATGTACCAGGGTGTGATGTTCTCAATGCCTCTCCCTGGGTTAATCCATATTCCAGAACCCCAAAGCAAGTCGAGGCTTGCTGGTAAGGGGCCTCTGATGCTCTGCTGTGACCTGTCTATGAAGTCACCTCTGATGATAGCCGTGTTTGTAGTTGTCTTTGGATTCTTTAAAGAGAAGATAGGTTGTACCCCCATAACAATTTGTCCTACAACTTAGCAGCACATGGTTACTGTCTCAAGTAGGTTTGGGGTTTGGTCATTCTTCAGGCCATCTTCCATCTCCACAGTGATCAGACGTTGCTGTGTCTTTCTTGTGGCTTCTAGCCACGCAATCAGGAAAGAGAAATGGATGGACCTGAAATTCCCGAGTATGTATTTGGGGTGAGACACATGCCTTCCCATATGGCCAGCCACAGCTGGACATGGGGCTCCACCCACCCTCATGGAAGCTGAAAATGTGTGTGTAGTGAGTGACGCCTTGATGCTCTGTACGCATTGCCCTTTGCTGTTATGGTTGTTGATTCGTTTTTTAGCTGTGTTTGCGTTTGCTCGTCCTTCTGGGCCAGACCGGAGCAGGTTGCCAGCCCTCTGTGCTTTGTCATGCTGCCCCCGGACAGGGAGAAAAACATTTAACTTTTACAGTTTAGGGTCTGGGGAGTCCTGAGGTTGTCTGTGGATCTTGGATGTATCCACACCACACAGTGATTTGAGCCTCTTCTTGTTACCCGTCCGCTATCCAATTGAAAAGAGCACTTTAGTCTGAGAGATGGGTTTTGCGTTGTTGAAGGATGTGACTGAGAGAGGAGACTTGGAAGGGTGTGAGGCCCTCTTCAGCAGAAAGCTAGGGACATCGATGTAAGCGATGGCTTGTGATTCGGCTCAGGTTTCCTTTTGTTCTTTAATATTCGTGCACTGGATTTGTTTGTTAATACATGGTGAAAAAAATCATTTATGTTTTCACTTTATCTTTTAAAAGTAGCTATTAAAAATACACAACACTGGTAATTTAGAAAGAATGAAAATTAAATTATTGTACTTGTGGAAGCTGGGAAATCCCCTATCCTGGTATCAAGCCTGTTATCTGGTGAGGGCTGCTTTCTAAGATGGTACCTCCCACAGGAGGAGGAGCAAAGAGAAGGAAGCCTTATCTTTAAAGTTCAGACCTTTTATAAGGATGCTGTTACCATTCACAAAACAGCGCTCGCCACCTGAGCCCCTCTCAGAGGCCCCCATCTTAATATCACGGCACTGGGAACTGTGTTTCTGCATGAGCTTTGGAAGGGTTGTATTTGAACTACAGCTGTTCCTAATGTGCTAGGATGGAGGGCTGTCTACTCTGTGGCCTCCTACTAACTTTAAGGATGAATAGAATTCATATGTGCTTTCTGGTGTTTTTGTTTTGTTTTGTTTTTTCCTCCCAGGCTTCTTGTTTCTTCATCTCTGGATTTGGCCAGGGAAGAATAACAAACTGTGAGAGCACTTCTTTCCAAAGACACTGTTTGCAGACTGTGCGGACCTGTGTATTAGCTACTCTCGGGTCACCGAGACAAAACGCACAGATGACCTAACAGTGGCAACACTGGCTTGGGCTGTGGTTTCAGAGGGGTCAGTTTCTGTCATTTTGAACAGTGGCCTTGGGCAGGTCACAATGACTGCCAGGCCATGAGGCAGAGGAGGGGTACTTACTTTGTGGCGAACAGGAAGCAGAGAGATAGGAATGGGTCAGGGACAACATACCCCCAAAGACAATCTACTTTTTCTAGCTAGGTTCTAGAACCTTCCAAAAGAGTGCCACCAACTGGTTACCAAACCTCTAACCATGGGCCTTCGTAATCTGGTTTTCCTTTCCCCTGCATGCTCTCCAGCCTTTCTATTTTGAGTAGGCCGGGTCTCAGCCCAGGGAACATGGTATGTGAGGTGAGTGAGAAGTGGTTCTGATGCCTCTCACCTCACTTGTCCCCGGCTAGATTCATCCCCTGAATATGATGCTCCGGGGACTTAAAAGCCAAGTCGTGGACTTTCTTATTTTGTGTCCTACCACAGGCTATGAGAGCTGCCAGCTGCTTCTCCTGGGGAGCAGATTAGACAGTCACGTGGCGTCCTCCCTGTGTTTGGTGGTTATCCTGACTCACTGTGATGAACATGCCCAAAGGAGGCAGACTCTGTGGTTCTGCGAGTCTGAGCCAAGCATGCCCTTGGTAAGAAGGCCTGTGGAGTGTGTGGCAGCCTCGGACTGGTTCTTTCTTTTGACCCAGCTGTACTTGTTGCCTGGCAGGAAGAAGGGTTTGGATTCATCTCGTTACTCTTGGCTGCTCAGGCTGCCGCCTTTTTGTGATTGTTCAGGAGTTGGAGAGGAGAAATTGTCTTTCCTGTTTTCTCTCTGCCCCATCAGTCATCCTGATAAACAGCACCATTTCCTGTTTCTTTGGTGCCGTGTTGTATTTGTGGTTCTGGGAAAGTCCTAGTTGACTAGTCTCCGGCGGCCACCTTCCCCTTGGAGTCAGATTCACAAGCTCTTACACCGTATCTAGTGTGCATCAGTTGCCAGGCATTTCTTTCACAAAAGGATTCGGAATCATCATCATTAGCAGGGTTTTCTTTGTTGTAGGGTGCAAGGGCACTGCATCTGGGCTGAGGTAGGCTTGTCTGTAGAGGATTCAGGTTTTATGGCCTAAAATCCGCGGTAATTTCCATCCCAAGGTCAGACATTCTCAGGCTAGTGCATGTCATGGCTGAGAGTGTTAGTTACTATTCCATTACCACAGCAAGTACTGGAGACCATCAGCTACAGAGAGTACAGCTTTAGTTTGGCGCACAGTATCAGAGGTGACCAGGCATCACGGGCTAGCTACGATGATAGACAGCATGGTGGGAGCACATTGCCGAAGAGAACTTCTCACTTTCTGCCTGGGAAGGAAAGCACCAGGGGCCTACAGTCCCCTTCAAGGGCATCTCCAATGACCCAAAGACCTCCCACAAGGCCAGACCTCAAGAATTTCACCAACTCCCATTGCACCACACTGAGCACCAAACCTTTGCCACATGGGCTATTGGGATAAACTTAAGATCCAAATCAAAACATCCTACATCAGACAGACCCCCACAGTTCTGGCCCATTGCACAATGTATAATACATTCAGTCTGTCTTCAGAGCCTTGAAGCCTTAACTGTTTCAATGTTACTCAAAGGTTGAAATCCAAAGTCTCTTCCAAGACTGGAGGTGGACTCAATTGTGAGCCTTTGAAAAACTTCAAATGACAAGTTATATTCTTCCAAGATATAATGGTGTACACTCAAGGTAACACTTCCTGTTCCAGAAGGAAATAATAGAGTAATATTACGTTTAATAAGGGGAGGTTGCAGCCCAGAGGTTCAGTGGGTAAAGGCATTTACCAACAAGCCTGATGACCTGAGTTTGATCCCAAAGACCCACATTATAGGAGGGAACTGACTCCCATAGGTTGTCCTCTGTATACACACATACTCACACACTCACAGAGGCATCCATGCACCATAAGATGCAGCTCTCTTTCTAGGTGCATCTCCACAACTCCTGCCTTTGAAACTTCACTGGGTAAATCTACTGAGTGTAGATGTAACCAACCGTCTTTTTTTTTTTTTTTTTTTTTTTTTTTTTTTTTTGGTTTTTCGAGACAGGGTTTCTCTGTGTAGCTTTGCGCCTTTCCTGGAACTCACTTGGTAGCCCAGGCTGGCCTCGAACTCACAGAGATCCGCCTGGCTCTGCCTCCCGAGTGCTGTGATTAAAGGCGTGCGCCACCACCGCCCGGCTCCGTCTTTTTAAATAAGAAACACAGAACCAATGCAAAGAAGAAAGCCAAGAGATCAGAGCTAAGAGCCTTACCCACCTGCTGCAGCTAGCCTCTTAAGCCAAGAGACCTCTCCGAAAGAGACTACTTCCTGTCTGTTTGTCTTTATATAGACTTTCTGTTTTGCCTTCTCATTGGTTGTAAAACCAACCACATGACTGCCTCATCACTGTCTGTTGTACAGCCCTCCAGGTCTTCTATGGTATTAAAATTAAAGGCGTGTGTCTCCAATGCTGGCTGTATCCTTGAACACACAGAGATCTCTCTAGCTCTGCCTACCAAGTGCTGGGATTAAAAAGGTGCACCACCAACACCCAGCTTTTGCTATGGCTCTAATAGCTCTGACCCCCGGGCAACTTTATTTATTAACATACAATTAAAATCACATTTCAGTACAAATAAAATACCACCATAACTGAGCCTTTAGGGTCATGGCAATGGCGGCTACATAGGCAGAGAGTTCTCAACCTTCTGTATGCTGTCATCCACCCAGCAGACTATAATTTATAGGGAAAGACATGTTCAAGTACTTAAAATGAAATGCAGTTATCATTTTGTTAAAAACCCTCAATTTTATGATACATACACACACACATACATACATACATACATACATACATACATACATACATTAACACTCTAAGTAGCTAGACCAGCAGAATTTCATTTCAAAATTGCCATGAAAACAACTGTTATTTTGAGTCAAAGCAGCAACCAAATACAGTAGCAAAATGTCTGATTTCTGTTGGTGTCAAATGTGCAGGGTCTTTTCATACTGCTTGAATTAATTTACTTTTTTTTCGGAGTGATTTTGCCTTTATTTCTTCATGATAAGCCAATCATGAAATTTCACAGTGATTTCTGGAGTGGGGCAGAAAGAAAATGTATTCAGAATGATGGAGGCACTTTTAACATGAAGTGGACCTGGGCATTGTGGTGTATGCCATGTAGTCTCACCACTTGAGAGACTGAGGCAGGAAGATTGCCAAAAGTTCAAGGCCAGCTTGATCCATGATATGGATTCCAAGATGGCCAGGATTGTATAGTGAGACCCTGTCTTAAAATACCAAATAAAGAAAAAAAAGACACCCAAATACAATAAAATAAAATTCAGTGAAATAATGAAATTTAAGGAGAGTTTATTGAAAAATCAAGATCTGATCCTTTTCAGTTGTCCTGAAGCCCTGTTTAAGACCCTCCACCTGAACAGGTAGACCAGTTGTCCTGTGTGTATGTCAGCCCCTGTTCTCCCATCATGCCACAGGTGAAAGGCTCCTTAGTTGGTATCTTGCCATGGGGTGCAATGGCCACCCAGACCATACTGGGAAGCTAGGGCTGATGTCAAGGAAGAAGAAGAGTAGGTGGTGAAAAAATGCAGAGGGTCAGCCACAGAAGCCATGGTGATGGTTGTAGATGGGTGTTTTGAGGGGAGAGGAGCTATTAGAACAGTGAAGACAAAACCCAGGGCTTAGGGGTGAAAGAAATGGGGAGACAGGATGCTGAAATGTTTCCCTTGTGTATTTCTGACAATGATTGACATAAAGGTTCTAATTTGCTGATTCTCTTCCAGGCACACTTGTCTTTAAGTCTATCTCTAGTCGAGGGTCAGACTGAGATGACGCACTTGACGGGCTTGCTCTCTGATGCGCGTGTTGTGATGTTTTTAACTTGGAGCTAGGACCGATTAACTGTGTCCCACAGGTCCACTCCCCAGTTTCAAGTCAGGGATCTAACTCTTTTGTTGATGCCGTATTATCTGAACTGTGACTCATGTCACAGAAGCATCCGATAAAGATGAAGACCTGGTGTACAATCCTGCCTTCACACTACCTCCTGAAAATCCTGGTCCAGGGCGGGACCCCCATCCTGCCCTGTAAGACTGTGCTGCTGCCATTTTGAAAACTTCTGACTCTCCTTACTGTTTAAAAACACACTGCTGTCGACAGCCCAGCCACCCAGCTGACGAGAATCAATTTAGCATTCCTCATTGTACATGGATCCTGGGAAGATATCTAATTCTGTGCTATAAATGGACTTGTTTCCTCCTTCCCCAAAGCTCTGCTCCTCCTCTGGGAGCCTCCAGCGATGAGGAGATTGGTTGTGTCACTTTGACGACTCACTTAATTTCCAGTCTCACAAATGGAATGCACAAGTACGAGGCTGAGGTGCAGATTCTGAGTAGCTGAAATGCCCAGAGTCATTTCGGTGACACCTCTGGGCCACCAATGGCAGGCAGGTGGATGGTGGTGACCTTCCCTGTGTGTGCATGTGTGTGGCCCAAACTGGAAGGTCTTCCTGTTCTGCATACCCAATAGGGCTGGGTGATTTCCCCAGGGACCAGGGAGTTATTCAGTATTGGAATCCTGACAAGCTTTCACTGGACTATGCCCTGTCCAGAGATGACCTTGGCTGTGCTCAGACTGCACTTCGTGAATGGAGCTCTCACATAGGGCCTGGATCTTCCAGAATTTTCCTTCTCTGCCTCCAGAAGAACTCTGAAGACCTGACTTAGTCCTAACAACTTGAACTCTTTCGGATTCTAGCGTCTTGAAGCTGTCTGGGTCCTCCTTTCTCATACTGAGGCATGGAGGCTATAAAGCTTTGGGTGGATGCTTTTATCTAGTGACTGGGGACTGTGGTTGTGGCCTGGGTGTGTGTGGGAATGTTTGTTGTGGCTTTGCCTAGCCCCCACAGCATGATTTTTTTTTTTTTTTGGTTTTTCGAGACAGGGTTTCTCTGTGTAGCTTTGCACCTTTTCTGGGACTCACTTGGTAGTCCAGGCTGGCCTTGAACTGACAGAGATCCACCTGGCTCTGCCTCCCAAGTGCTGGGATTAAAGGTGTGTGCCACCAACGCCCGGCCTATGATTTTTATATGAAGCAAATGTTCCCTACATTTTCAGTCCAAATGAGGTGGAGTTTTTTTTGTATGTTTGTTTTGATAGAGTATCCAGAATTTTCCTTTTATCTTTTATGGGAAGCTGAGGGTAGGGCTCCTGATGTGTAGCTCTGGCTGGCCTGGAACTGTCTGTGTGGACACATCAGGCTTTGAACTTTCAGTGATTCTCTTGCCTCTGCCTCTCAAGTGCTGAAATAACAGGTGTGCACTCCCGTGTCCAAGATGCATTTTAAAGTAACTCTTTGCTATTTATTTATTTATTTATTTATTTATTTATTTATTTATTTATTTATTTATTTATTTATTTAAGGAATGTTTTGTACTTTGAAAATTTACACACAAAGCATGAGGCTTCATTATGTCATTTTTGAACAAAGCATATTTTAGTAGAGTCTCCTTCCCTGGGGTTGTCACCATGGCTACCTATGAGGCCCCTCCACCCCACCCTTGTGAACCACCCTACAGCCTCTAGCTCTTTCGTGTCCCATGGACTAGCACTAGCTGCATAGTGTTTCAGGGAAAATTTCTGATTGCAAAGGCAGTAACAGGCATATCCAACCTTCTGATACTGTGAAAAGACACCATCGCTTACCGTGACTGGGCCTAAGAAACATGCTGTTCATCTCAGAAAAGCAAAAGCAGAGAGAGTTTGTAACATTTTAAGTAACTGGTGATATTGTATTTGGTAGGTCTTGTTCATAGCTATCCTAAGCACAGGTCAGACATATCTGGGTGGAACCAGTGAAGAGAATTATTATTCAGTCAATCCATATTTATTTATTTACTATTTATGTATGTATGTATGTATGTATGTATGTATGTATGTATGTATGTATACAGTATGCCTGTGGGCCAGAAGAGGGCACCAGATCTCATTATCGATGGTTGTGAGCCACCATGTGGTTGCTGGGAATTGAACTCAGGACCTCTGGAAGAGGAGTCAGTGCTCTTAACCTCTGAGCCATCTCTCCAGCCCCCAATCCATATTTATTGAGCACTTGTGAGACTGGGAGCCTTGTTGGTGTTTGTCAGGGATGAAGACTCAAGAATTCTCATGTTCATGACTGAGTCTAGTGAATAAATGAAGGAGAACGAAGGGTGAAATTCCAGTGAGCACCGCACTGAGAGAATTGGGGGTGAGGGGGTGGGCCTCACTTAGGAGGTGACCTCCGAGCTAAGCGGATGCCCTGCAGCAATCTGACCCTGCCTGCCGGGCGGCTTCCATAGGCAGCTGCTCCTGGTTCTCAGCCATAACAACTGGCGCCTTTATCTGTGTCTGCTCTTTCCACCTCCTGCCCTCTATCAGCACTCCGAGCCTCATTCTCTTATTGCTGCTCACCCTTGCCTGTCTTTGCTGACTGCTCATCAGCTTTTGTGTCTCAGCCTAGGCTCCCCTTTCTCTGGAAGGACCCTGAGACCCTCAGGTTGAGATGATATCATTCCCTAAAACTGGCCTCACAGCCCCAACCCTTTCCTTAGCACACACTTGAACATTGCTTTCTTGGCTTCTTCCTTCCTTCTTAAGGCTCTGAATGCCCAGAGGCCAGGGCCAAGGTTGTCTTGCTCGGTCCTCTGTCTTTGGCATACACTATTGTGACCAGTTCAGTAGGATTTAATTGAGTGGGTGCCTACGGGAATGAACATTGAGTGAGTCTGGCTCCTACACTATATGGAATTGAGGTACTGCTGGCTTCCGGAAGCTTGGTGGTCTATGCAGGTAATTCATTCATCTTGTTGGGTGTATGGCAACAGAGATGAAAATAGGGTAAAGAACTCTGGCCCTGCCCTGGCCTGGTTAAAACAAGAAGGCGTCATTGTATTATAGGTAGACTAGTGCACATTCTTCCCATTTTATATCCTGGTAGCCAAACCCCACAAGACTTCCTGCTTGCCTGGATTGGAGCAGGTGAGCGATGTATACAGGAAACATGGGGACTCTTACCCACCATCTCTCAGTGCCACCGTGGTCCATGAATGGGGGGAAAGCAGGCTGTCAGGAGAGGAGGCAGATCCCAGAGTCTGCTCAGACGTGACAGATCTGTAATGAGGCAATCCTTCATTCTTCAAACTGCTGAGCAAGAACAACTCACATAGATGTGTGCCTGTGGCGGTCACATGGGAGCCTTGCACACCTCAGAGGACTTGTGGCAGGCCCAGTCCGTGCACTGATGTTTTATTGATGGCTGCACCACTGCACAGATTGTCAGTGAGGAGACATGAGGGATATTGTGTTGTGCAGCCCGGGAGGAGGGAGGCCGAGCCTGAATCCACAGTGATTCTTGGAGAATAGATGGTCAGTCCTGGGATTCTTATGAGACCCTTTAATGGGAGCTGTATACCACACTGCCCTAAAGTGAGCTAAGGGCATACAGCAAACAGAATAGAGCGGAGGCTTCCTTCTCTGTGTTATGTACATTAGTCATTGCTGACTGACTTTTAGCTTTTACAATATTCAAAAGAGAAGGATTACCAGAGTGGCCTCAGAGCATTAAAGTATGACTAATAAAAGCGAGGGTGACAGAAAACTACTTAATGACATATAAAGCCTTTTATTACATATGAAAAAGCATGACATAAAATAGCATCCACAGAACAATTCTGATTTTTAGAAGAAAATGTGTATGTTCAACTTAGTGCAAAAAATGCCAACTATACACCCTGATCTTAGAGTCATGCTTTTTGTTGTTGTTAGGAGTGGTGGTGTGGTGGAATTACTGCTGCTGTGTTTCTCGTTTGGAATATGTGCAATACTTTTTGTAATGGATAATAGCTTTTTGCACTAAACCGATATAGAGAGTTAGGCTTTGGAGTTGTGCAAATGCAAGCTTTTCTTTTACTAGTTGTTAAGATTGGGTTGGTGTGTTCATAGCCCTCTGGATAATGGACATTGGGTAAAGGACAAAGCATGAGGTAGGCAGAGCAGTGGTACCAATACAGACCTGGAGAATACAGTGTGGATCATTCCAGGTCTCTGAGGCCTTCACAGCAAGTGCACCGACAGCTGTGGAGTAAAGTGTGGCAGACTAGAGTCTTCATGTTAATATCACGAACATTTCTAGAAATCTAGAGTGACCCAGGTAGTGACGTGGCCATGCTGGGAGCAGTGCTGTCTCCACGGTTCTACAATGACCACTCCTTGGGCTGTGCCCTGGTGTACGGTGTTCACTCACAGTGTAATGAGCTACATAGTAAATGTGGAGTGTATTATAAACCGTGCTAAGTGTTACAGAGAAGAAAACCTCAC
Organism: Peromyscus maniculatus bairdii; assembly: GCF_049852395.1. Classification (NCBI taxonomy): domain Eukaryota; kingdom Metazoa; phylum Chordata; class Mammalia; order Rodentia; family Cricetidae; genus Peromyscus; species Peromyscus maniculatus. The sequence goes on along the minus strand of NC_134860.1, from coordinate 3,359,406 downwards.
TAGGACGCAGCACCAATGAGTAAAAGACACCACTTGGTCTGGGAACGGGCTCTCTAAAGATGAGAGGAGTGAGGACTTCGAGTTTGAGGGTTTCGCAGCCATCCACCACGGCTGTTGTTGCCTGCACCGCCAACCTGAGCGTGGTATAACAGCCAGCACTGTTTGTGCTCATTACCAAAGCCCAGGGTCAAACAGATCACAGGAAGCAATGTGCTTGCGAAACAGAGCCTTGTTTCAGAGAGTGAATTTACTTTTTGATGAAGCAATTTCGTATCCAAAACTGTGGCTGGAGTGACAGTCAAGTCATCGTCACTTTAAAAGGGGTGGCAGCAAAGAAAGACGCTGATTTGGGCCTGGAGCTGGCGTGACTTAGCAATGTGATTATAATTATAGCCTGTGCATTGTGTATTTGAGGGAGAACTAAGAGGGAAGGTGGAGAGGTTCCAAAAGAAATGCCTGTCCATAATCCGAGCTGGGGTACCCACTGTTCACTGTCCGGGGGAGAGCTCTGCCTTCTCTGGAGACAGAATTCTTCATCTACACAGCAAGGGTGAGGCTGTGAGGGTGCCCATGCCACAGCTGGTTGCCTTTGGTGCTGGTCAGTGTTTTTCCATCACAGAATGTTAACTAAAAAGTGGGATTCTGGGCTCTTTTCTCTGAATGTTAAACAGGAGAGAGACTTAGCAGGTAAATGTTTTGAGTTTAGTTGCAAACAATGAGAATGATTGAGTTCATTGGGTACTGATAGTGAAGGAAAGAGATTGCCTTGTGGCTTCCTCCAAGTAGCTGGCTTCACATTGCTGGCTTTACTGGGTAAGGGAGAATCTGTCATCTGAGAGCAAGTGTTGTGTGTGAGAGTGATTCCTCCAGTGAGGACTCATCTCTGGTGACGTGTTCCCATTGGGCCACCCTACCCTGCACAAGCTGAACGAGACCAGGATTGCTTTTGATTTTCTGATGCCAAGGGTGTGTCTCTATATAGTTAAATCCAACTATATTCCCAGAGGAAGGGGATGCTTTTTTAAAAAAATATTTAGTTTTATTTTTCCATATAATACATTTTGATCATATTCTTTTCATTCTCCTATCTACTCTCCGATCCTTTCTATCTCTCTATCCACCCAACTTTATATTCTCCCTCTGTATATAAAAATAATTAAAAAAAACAAAACAAAAATAAAAACAAACTAAAAAGAAAAGCAATAAGACAAGAAAATTAATAAAAAGCATGAGCACGTGCACGCGCGCGCGCGCGCGCGCGCGCGCACACACACACACACACACACACACACACAACAAAACAAAACACCCTCCCCCCCCAAAAAAAAAAAACAACCAAAAAAAAATCCCATGGAGTTTGTTTTGTTTTGGCCAGCTGCTCCTGGACACGGAGCCTGGCCTGGCTTGTAGTTGATTGCTGTAGTGGCATTCTTTTGGAGAAAACTGGTTGACCTTTGCCCCAGCAGGTACCCATTGAACATCGCTTCTTGGGTAGGGGTGGGACTTTGTGTCCAGTTATCCTTCTCAGTGCTGGGATTTGTCTGGTTTGACCTTGTTCAGATCTTGCTCACAATGTCATGGTCTCTGTGAGTTAACATGTGTATCAGTTGTTATGTCTGCAAGACTGTTTCCTTGGAGTCATGAGGAATGTGTCTCCATAGATGCCTGCTCGAGGAGGGCTTCTTTTAAATTGCTCACATCTCTATATAACCCGTGCCAATGTTAGGGTGTTGTTTTTGTTTTTATGCTTGATGATGGATATATACAATATATGTGCATTTATCTTTAGGAAAAGTTGGATGAAGGGTGTGGGAGAACTCTGCTTGTTCTGTAACTTTTGTATAATAACTAGAATTATTTCTTTTATTAAGAAATTTTTTATTCATTTTACATACCAATCACAGATCCCCCTCTTCTCTCCTCCCACCCCTCCAGCCTTCCCCAACCCTCTACCCCCTATTCCCTCCTACAAGAAGGTAAGCCTCCCATGGGTATACTTTGGTATAGCTGGGTCTTCAGGAAGATTGATTCCTAATTTTCTGAGGAACCACTAAAATTATTTCTATATAGATCAACTGAAGTCATAGTTTTCTTCATTTTAAAGTTGGTGTAGGGCATATTCTGAGCAGTAAACATCAATATCTTGATATAATAGTGATATGTAAAAATAAGATGTGTGAAATGAGTTAGGTCGGAAGAGATCAATTCCAGTCCTGGTGCTTCCCACAGAGCCAGCCATCACATTGCTGGTGTCCTTAATTTTCCTGAAAGGAGAACCAGAGGAGGATGTTTATTTACTGTAGCCCTGCTTGTAAGAGAGGGTGATGTTCTAAATGAAGAGATTGCTTCTGTAGATAATGGTTCTTCAATGCGCTGGAACACTGGACAGCAGTCATGGGGTCAGAATACAATGAATTTGCCTCCATTGTTGCTGTTATCATTGTTGTTATTACTTGTTGTTTTCTTGCTATGTAGCCCAGGCTGCCCTGGAACTGGTGACCTTCCTCCTTCAGTCTCTTGAGTGCTGGGATTATAGCAGTTACTAATAGTACTCTTGTTATATGGGGGGGAAAACCCAGATCTTAAAAGAGTATATGAGGAAATTGTGGATAGACCATGCACAGAGGCATAGAAAACACAGTGCTAAGACATAGTAAGTCCCTGTCTCAAAAACACATAAAATGAAATAAAACATTGTGCTGGGCGGTGGTGGTGCACGCCTTTAATCCCAGCACTCAGGAGGCAGAGGCAGGTGGATCTCTGTGAGTTCAAGGTCAGCCTGGTCTACAGAGCGAGATCCGGGACAGGCATCAAAACTACACAGAGAAACCCCGTCTCGAAAGCAAACAAACAAACAAACAAACCATTGTAATAACCTATATGCTAAAAGACAATTTCAAATTGGTTTGAGGGCTATAATTGATCTTGTATTTTCTTTATGTCAACTTCCTGCTTTACTGGCAACTAGCATTACCTGTTTAGAGAGAAAAAAAGTCATTATTCTCACCCCTCACTACATAAATTTAAAATCAGCTGCAGGCACGTTTACTGTTCTATTTCTCGGGTGGGTAAGGAAAATGGTGTGTTCATGCATAAGCTTGTCTTAATGCTGCTCTTAGGAATTCCGGTTGAGGTTCCTCTTTCTGGAGACACTGGCCTTTTGTCTGTTCCTTTGACTTCGGTTCTTCTGAAAGCCCAAGTCGCCGTTCAGAACCCTGTGCCACGTTTTTGCCATTGATGTTTTGTGGCACGGCATTATTTGGGTGTGTGATCTTCTCAAAGACATTGCTGGCGAGCAGTAACTCCTGTACACGTGTAAGTGTGCTGTCGCCCGTTGCACAGAACAGAACCAGGGTATAGCAGCTGATTTCCTCATAGCTGCGTCTCCCTGTGTATATTGTCCACTTGATATGGCTTTGTGTTAGGTTTCCAAAATTTCCGAAATCACAAGCTGTGCACTGTTCTTAAAGCGGGGGTGGACAGCTGGAGATAGTTGCTCAAGGGAAGGAGAATGCAGGACATGCTCACAAAATAGTGTTTTAGGAAGGAGAGAACCCATCTATCCATCCACACCTTTGTCTGTCCGTCCGTCCATCCATCCATCCATCCATCCATCCATCCATCCATCCATCCATCCATCATCACTCGACTATAAAGCTCCTTTTATGAACAGGATATTGTACTAGAAGTAGAGGAACATGAGACATCCCAGAAAGACTGAGCACATGGGTAATTAATGTTCAGGATGTCTGAAAATTAAAGTTTTTTTTTTTTTTTTTTTTTTTTTTAAAGAACTGGTTTCACGGGGAGACTCCGAATAGACCTTATATACACAGTCAGTTTAGTAGGGGAGAGAATGCTCTTTTCACAGTTGCTGGTGTAGCTGCAGAGCCATATGGAGAAGAATCTGAGCCTCATACAACATGCAAAAGCTAAATCTAAACCCTAAATGTTACTCCAAAGCTTACGTGTAACACTTAATAGTGTAAAACTCTTAGAAGAAAGCATAGATTTGAATCTTTATGGCCTTGGACATGACAATAGATTCTTAGATATGAGAGCAAAAGCATAAACAACAAAGTAGAAAAGAGTTGATATATTGGTCTTCACCAAAATTAAAACCTTTTGTTGCTGCAAAAACCACTATCAAGAAAGGGAAAGAAGGCTGGGCGGTGGTGGCGCACAACTTTAATCCCAGCACTCAGGAGGCAGAGCCAGGCGGATCTCTGTGAGTTCGAGAACAGCATGGCCTACACAGTGAGATCCAGGACAGGCACCAAAACTACACAGAGAAACCCTGTCTCAAAAAAAAAAAAAAAAAAAAAAAAAAAAAAGAGAGAGAGAGAGAAGGGAAAGAGGTCTAGAGAGATGGCTCAATGGTTAAGGGCACTTGCTTTGCTGCTCTTGCAAGAACCTGGGTTCAATTCCCAGCACCCACATGATGACTCACAATTGTCTGTGATTCCAGTTCTGGAGAATCTGATGGACTCTATAGGTACCAGGCACTCATGTAGTGTACAGACACACATTCAGGCAAAACACTCATACACATAAAATGAAATTAAGAAAACAATAGTAAAAAGGTACCTTACAAGATGGAAAATAGTTAAAAATCACATATATATATATATAAATATGATAAAGGGCTTATATCTAGAATATATGGAGAATTCTTACAACCAAATAATGAAAAGACAAACAAAAATGGGTAAATGATCAGCATGAACATTTTCCCAAAGAAGATAGATAAGTTCCTAAAAAACACATAAAAAGATGCTTCAGTTCATTTGATCTCCAGAAAATATAAATCTAAATCACACTGAGGGCTGCAGTATGGCTCATAGATAAAGGTGCTTGCTGCCAAGGCTGACGACATCCATGGTTCCCACATGGTTGAAAGAGCGAACCAACTTCACCCTTTGCCCTCTGACCTCCACTTCTCTAAGTCTATACAATCTCTCTCTCCCTCCTTCCTACCCTCCCTCCACATCCCTCCCTCCCACACTCTTAATTAAACGTAGTTTAAAAACCATACTGTGATATGCCACCCCACATTCATAGGATAATCATAAACAGAAAGCTAGATAATAAATGTTGGCAAAGATGGGAGAAATGAGAAGCCTCCTACATTGCTGGCAGGAATATAAATGACAAATTGCTAAGGTAAACAGTTGGGTGAAACACCAAAAAGTTAAAAATAGAATTCCTACATGACTCAGTGACTTCAGTTGTAAGTGTCCAATCAAAAGGAGTCAAAGAAAGGACTCAAAGCGACATTGGCACAGCAGTGTGCTTTGTGACATCAGTCAGAACAGCCAAGAAATAGGAACAGCTCAGGTACCCCTCAACACAACACGCGAAGAGTCAAACATGGCAAATGTGTTGAAGGGATACTACTCCACGGTACCACGGGGATGAACCTTGGAATGCTGTGTCTAGTGAAGCAAACACCACAGGGATTCTTCTTGTATGGAGTGGCTAGTGGAGGTGATCCCTTAGAGTAGAGTCGCCCAGCAGAGCAGCCAGCTGCTTGGCAGAGGGGAGGAGATGGATGGTGTTGAACGGCAGTGGAGTCTCAATTTGGGATGATGAAAACTTTCCCGAAGCAGTCATGGTTGTACAACATGGTGAGCAAAAATTAGTGACACAAGATGGCATGCTTGGCGTGGCTAGGGTAGAGTATTTCCTGCCAGGCACAGTTTACCTCGGTGAAGATAATGCATGAACTCAAGACTGGATTGAGAAGAAGAACCTTGTTCACAAACATTTTGACACTGTTTCATTTTAAGTCCTGTGCCTAATGTCTTGGGAAGATAGTTTTGTCACCTTTATTTTCTAATGAAATTGTGAACTGCTGACATGACTCTGTGTAGTAGTTACTTTTCTGTTGATGAGATAAAACGCCACGATAAAGGCAATTTAAGGAGGAAAGACTTTCTTTGCCTTACATTTCTAGAGGGGTAGGAGTCCATAACAGAAGGGAGGGAGTACGGCATCAGAAGTGGGCATGGTGTAATTCAGGAAGCTGAGCACTCACACCTTGACCTGTAATCACAACACGCAAGAGAACAAACTGAAAGTCGGGGGAGGCTTTAACCTTTTAAGTCCACCCCCAGTAATGCACTTCCTCCATCAAGGCCACACCTCCAAAACCTCCCCAAACAGGTCCACCAAATGGGAACCCTATGAGGGATGTTTCTCATTTAAATCGCTACACTCTGCTAACATTAAACAGATTTCAAAGCTCCCCTCCTCTCAGATATGTTAGTTTGAACTAATTGGTGCTAGAAAGCCCAAGATGTCTGTAAAATATATAATCTTCAACCTCCACATTTTATATGAACGTTAACTCAAAATGGATCATCAACCCCAATTAAAAAATGTAGAACAGCAATATTTCTAGGAAAGCAACAACAAACAAACCACAAGAGAAAATTTGTGATCATGAATCAGGCATAAAAGTTCTTAAACTTGACACTGAAATCTGATCCATTAAAAGATAAACCAAACAAACTTACAATTGTTTGAACTGTAGATGAAATTCTAAACGGTCTTAGTAAATGAGAAACACAGAGCCAAAAACAGAGTTAAAGTCTAAGAGATCAGAGCATGAGCCATGACTCCCTTTAGCTCACCATTTTCTGCTGTCCTTCCCCTGAGAGAAAGACCTTCTTCCTGTGTCCTATCTCTTTATTGCCTTTCTGTTCTGCCTTCTCATTGGCTCTAAACCCAACCACATGACTTCCTCATCACTGCCTGTCTATACAGACCTCCAGGTATCCATGGTTGGTACTGGGATTAATGGCGTGTGTCATCATGCTTGGCTGTGTCCTTGAACACACAGAGACTCTGCCTGTCATGTGATCAGATTAAGGGCATGTGCTACCACTGCCAGACTTCTGCTAAATGGCTATGACCTCTGATCTCAAGGCAACTTTATTTATTAACATACAAATAAAAATCACATTTCAGCACAAATAAAATATCACCATATTGAACACTTAAGTTTGCTTTTCACATGACACTATTCAAAACATGGCAAGACAAGAACAGACTGTGGAGAAGCAGGAACTATTTGCCAGTCTATGGCACTGGAACTGTACCTAGACCATGTAAAGAATGTTTGAAACCCAAGAACAAGAAAACCAGCAACACAGTTGCCCTTACTTCTTTTCTGTTGCTGTGATCCCAACTGACAGTGACCACTCAAGGGAGGAAGGGGCTTTGGTTTGTTTGTTGTTTTTTTATTTTGATTATGCTTCCAGAGGGTTAGAGGCCTGCTGTGGGATGTTCTGTATGGCAAATGTGTTGCTCTGATTGGTCAATAAATAAAATACTGATTGGCCAGTGGCTAGGCAGGAAGTATAGGCAGGACTAACAGAGAGGAGAAAAGAAAGAACAGGAAGGCAGAAGGGGTCACTGCCAGCCGCCGCCAGGACAAGCAGAATGTGAAGATGCCAGTAAGCCACGAGCTGTGTGGCAGGGTATAGATTTAGAAATGGATTAATTTAAGCTATAAGAACAGTTAGCATGAAGCCTGCCACGGCCATACAGTTTGTAAGCAATATAAGTCTCTGTGTTTACTTGGTTGGGTCTGAGCAGCTGTGGGACTGGCGGGTGACAAAGATTTGTCCTGACTGTGGGCAAGGCAGGAAAACTCTAGCTACAGAGGCCATTAGGGTGGGGGAAAACCTTGTAACAGGCAGGGTGTGCAATGTGGCAGGAGCAGGCGGTTGGCAGATGACAGTGTCTGGGCATTCAGGAAGTAGACAGAGAATAGGAAATGGGGTCAGGCTGTAAAACCTCAACTCCCACCCTCAGTGACCAACTTCCTCCAACAAGGCTCAATCTCCTAAAGGTTCCATAACCTCCATCAAACACATAGGCCTATGCGGTACATTTCATATTCAAACCACAACAGTTAAGTTGGATGACCTTAAACAGACATTCTACCAGAGATGTACAAATGGTAAATATGTCTAAGAAAATGTGTTAAACATCATCAGTCATCAAGAAAACACATGGCAGTTGCATTGGGAGACATAACTATAAATCTATGAAAATGTCCAATATTCAGAACCCCAAATATTGAATGTTGAGGGAGGCTGCAGAATAAATAGGATGATCATATATTACTGTGAATTTATGTCACCCCTTTGAGAAATAGTTTGACAATATCTTAGAAGTTGAGTGCATACCCAAGCATATGTAGCCATTTTACTTTGAAGTATGTATTCAAAACAAATACAAGTTATGTGCACTGAACTATCTGAGTGGTTGTGTTAGCTGATTTGTAACAGCCTAAAACTGAGGCCAGCTCAAATACCTTTCAAGTAGGACAAACAGTGGTACATCTATGTATTGGAATGCTGTTTAGTAATATAAAGGAGCGTGTTGTTGGCATATGCAGAAACATGGCTGACTCAGATGCACCACACCAGGTAAAATAAGCCAGACTGAAAATACCAAACGTTATGTTTTATGTATATAGCATCAAGGAGAGGGTAATGATTAGAGGCTAAATGGATTGCCTATTTGTGCCTGGTGATGTGTGCCCTGGGTTAGGAAGGAGGAGGCACATTTAAAGAGTCCTTACAAAACCACGCAAGGGTGACAAGGGCTCCGAAGGGGACCATGGCAGTCTTAGGAGAGCATGGTGATCCAGGGGTTCTCTCCTCCAGGCTAGGGAGGTCATCAGGACTTGTGGAGAAGCAGAGCAGATCTCACTTTCAGGGGACAGCTAGGTGAGGGGAACTTGGGGATGGAGAGGTGAGGGGGACCTTGGGGACAGGGAGCTTTCACTGCAGAGGCTTCAAGTCTCCCTCCTAGAACTCAAGCAATGACTGGACTCTGATGGGTGGAGTTCAGCGGGGCTAGAGCATGAGAGCATGATGGGTATTGATGGACAGGGGTGGGGACGTTGGCCAGTGCACGTGGAGGAGGTCTCCCGGGCTGTGTCCAGCTTTGCCTAGCCTCAGAAAGGCATGCGTGTGCCTTAGGGTAGCTTTGCGAATGGCTGCCAGTGAGGACGCAGGCAGGCAGCACTGAGAAGATGTTCAGTTGTCGGGGTAAGGGTGTGTGACCTGGACTTGGCTGTCAGAATGGATAGAAGTCAACAGATGGCGGCGGATTCTGGAGAAGCAACTCCCAGATCTTCTCCAGGGAGTTTCTTTTGCTTTGTATCTCTCACTGCTCCTTTTAATTCACTTTCACAGATGCCTCAATGCAGTTCTTTCTTGGGAAGACACAGCTAGACTGGCTGCTTTCTCATTTCTTGCCTTTGGCCCCATACACAAGCCTTCATTCTCTTAGGGAGGGCATTTTACCGCCATAAGATGAATGGCTTTGGCCACGGGCAGTTCTGCATCTCCCAGGATAACATTTGTCTTTATTTTAAACCATCAACACAGCCTTTAAGTGAGAACAGGGATCTGTGCATGCTCTTCTCCACCGTGTTTTCCAATTGCTCACATTATCCTCTAATGACGGGATGTGTGCTTGAGATGATGCAGAGGCCACTGGACTGCAGAGCAGTCATTAGCTTCCCCTCAAAAATGAAAAGAGAGGCTGCCATTTGAATAATGATCCCTGGCTGTTTTCTTTGTTCACGGGCCATTTCCTTAATTAGGTTTCAAGCTTCATCTCTCTTGTTTTTAACTAAAAAAGCCAACACACACACACACACACACACACACACACACACACACACACACACACACAGAGAGAGAGAGAGAGAGAGAGAGAGAGAGAGAGAGAGAGAGAATTGTATTGTGGAGGAAAAGAGAGAAATGTACTCCATGCAAAGTAAAGGACACATGAATAAAATGGGAGCGTAGTGGACACCCCAGTGGTGATTTGGGTGGATCTGACCTCTTTGGAGGGACCTTCCTACGGACTCTGGGGAATACCACTTCCACTTCCCAAATAGAATTTTTTATTCGTTTACTTGCATGTATGCATAGTGTGGTGTGGGTATGCTATGTGTGCATGTTCTTACTTGTGTGTAGGTGCGTGTGTGTGTGTGTGTGTGTTATTGCACATGGGTGTGCCGGCCTTAGACTGACATTGGGAGACTTTCTTGATCACTTTTCTGCACTCTTTATTATGGCAGGGTCTCCCAGTTGAACCTCTTTGGCTAAGCTGGCCAGCTGGCTTTGGCGATACCTGTTTCCACCTACCCAGGGTTGGAATTGTAGCAAGCCAGTATGAGTTGGCTTTCATATGGGTCCTGGGAGTCCACACTCTGGTTCTCATGCTTGTATGGCCAATGCTTCACCACTGAGCTGTGTCTCCAGCCCCCCTCCCCCATTACAGATTTTTATTTAGGTGCCAGAATTTATCTTTCCTCCAGCCTACCTTGGAATGGCCACAGCGCTTGTCTTGCACACATGCATGATTCTGAGGGGGTGATAGCCTGGGTTTCAATTTTGCCCAGTTACGAACCAACTCTGGGCTTTTGGGATTCTGTGTGGCCATGCTGGCCCTTGGTGAACTGAAGGTGACAATTGTGCCTCCTTCCCTGGATTGCCATGGGGTTAAACCACTTTGTTTTATGAGGAGCCCTTGGATCAGTGTTCAGGCAGGGCAGATGCTCAGTGAGCTCAAGGCTCTGCTGAGCGGCCATTACTGCTAGCATTATTAGCCCCTGGGGGGAAGGTTAAGGCTGTGCAGTATTGTGATTTCATAAACCAGGCTGCGGCGAAGGGAGGCCAGTAGGCCTATTGGCGCCATAAATTTCCGAGAACGCTGACAACCTCATTTATTTTTCCCCAGAATATCATGTTTTCTCACCTGTTGTTTTTAACTTGGGAGCAATTTGAGATGCTGAGGATGGTATCAAGCAGAGTGGGAGTCAGCTGAGTATGGGGAGAGTCAACTCAGAGCATAGACTAAGGCCTTGGCTCGTGACCGGCCACTTTTTCAAATGGGCGGTTTTGTATAATAACCAATGTTGGACTTTTTTTTTGTAATACAGCCCTGCCTGACCGGAACTTGCTATAAAAGACCAAGATGACTTCAAAGTTCCAGTACTTCTCCTGCCTCCCAAATGCTGGTATTACTGGTGTGAATCATTATGTTTGGCTTCCAAACAAGATGTTAATCATTTTTAAAAAGTAGACCAGTGGCGGCGCCACTCAGCACCTGGGCAGCAACCAGTCTTTATTTCGTCAATGAATTTCTCCCTCCCCCACATGTCCAAATGCCCCTGCAGTGGTGATACAGAAACGGAACCCACAGACCTCTCTCTTTAAATCAAGTGGTGGTTTATGGGTCAATAGTCTTGGCATCACTTAGGAACTAGAGGTACCAAAGTCTGTAGCCTCATCCAGAATGGACATCAGAACCTGTATTTGAACACTCCTCCTTCCTATCAGATTAAAGTAAGCCAGGTTCTGTGATGATGCGCTGCCAACCAGAAGATGGATCAGTAACACGAAGTACCAGTGAGGTTGGTCCAAGAGACCCCAGGGAATGAGAGGATTTCCTGTAGTTGGTGACCCTTGACCTGGATATTGACAAAGGCTGGGGAGAGTGAGGCAGATAGGCACTTCAAGGAGAAAAAGTTGAGTGAAAAAATAATCAAATCCAAAACAAAACAAATCAAACAAAAACAAAAGAACAAAGTAGCAAAATAATTTGACTGGCCTTGACTTCTGTCCATGGGATATTGAGGTTTCCTGAGTTCAGCATTCGTACCCGGCCTGTGTTGGAACTCTGGTACAGATCAACCATCTTCACAATGAGTGTATTCCACTTTAGGTTTGTTTCTAGGGCATAATAAAAATGAGCTTGGCATCTGAGCCTAGCTGGATGCTCTGCCACTTCTAAGAGACACTGGGATCTGTCACAGCCTCCACGGGTCTTTGTGTTCATTTGTGATGGGAAATTTTGCTATCCTCTAGCTCGTTGGGAAAGTTTGGTTCGTTTGTAGACTCATGGGATTCATACTTGTTATCCTTCAAATATGTGGCCCCATCCTTAATAAAGACCAGTGCCTTACTACTAAACTAAAATGTAGCCGATGGGGAGAGCCCAGGCTCACTCCTGCTTCTGGCCTAGGACGGGGCTGCAGCATCAAGACCTGGGCGAACTCCAGTGTCACTCTATGATCCCTGCCCTCTTAGGTTTACAAGGACAGTGTTTGCCTAGATGGTATATACCATGGCTTTCTTTTTTTAACCTATTATGTAGTCAAGGATAACTTTGAGCCTCTGATCCTCCTGCCTCCACCTTGTAAATGCTGGGGTTATATATGTGTGCCACCACACCCCACACCAGCTTTATGTGGTGCTGGGGTCTAACCCAGGGTCTTGTGTGTGCACTCTACCAACAGAGCTATGACCCCAAATACTGCCTTTTGAAGTTACTTTCCACTTTCTGTTTCTGAGGTTTCAGGGTTTTCTTCTTTGATTCCCCCTTTTATTTTCCCAGTTAATTCTTTGTAGTCTACTACTGTGCTTAAGGAACGATTCACGGATGAAAGGAAGTACCATGATAACAAGGAAATGGGAAGGCAAAGGAAGCGCCCCTTAACCAGAGCCCATGGCATGCAAACCAAATGTAAGCAAAGGCAGATAAATGCAGGGCTTGTTTATTAAGAGCAATTCACCTTGAATTCAGAAAAAGGAACTTTTTCAAAAAACGGATTAGTGACAAGATTTGCCAAGAGTCCCCCAGGGACAGAGGATTAACAAAAGGAGACGTTATAGAATGAGATTGAAGTGAATTAACAAATCGATTTTCTGTAAGGGTTAGAAGACACAAGATTTATTTGGAAGATAAATATTTGGTAATTGAAACCTGCAAGTGTTTTGTTGCTGCTTCTTGCCTGGTGGTGTTTCTCCATCATGGGGAGGATCTCAGGGCTGATGAGCATGGCGTGGTGTAGAGCCTACACAAAGGCTACTATCCCCTCCTTATTCCCCCTTTCAACATTCAATGCACTTCTTTTGTACTCTAGTGATTCAGAGGATTTCCCCTCCTCTAATCAAAGATGTTAGTTTAGAATTTAATAGGAATAATTTGCAGCCAGGGCTAAGATCGTTCCTTTTCACCAGGGAAGTTCTTTCTTTCAATAGGAGGCTTGGGCTAGCTCTTTGCTCATCCCACCCTTACTGTTCTGCACTTCCTCTGGCTCCCGCCTTGTCCATGGACAGTGAACCTGGCAGATTACCTGATAGACAGACATGATATGGGATGCGATGCCCTGTCAGCAGGTGGAACCCTTGGGGTGGGATGTGCCACAGGCAGTCCCTGTCATGTGACCCCTTCTCTGAATTTCCTGTATCTGACCCTTTCAGAGGATGTTGGGTTGGAATGTTTGACTCATTAACTTATAAAGGCTTATTGATTTTTCTGATAATCTCTATGATTTCTTTGTCTTTAGGATATAGTCTGCTGCTTAGAGGAGAAGGGTGGGGTATTGTCAGTCCCTGACATGACTCTGAACTCTCTTACTGTTATTTTTTTTAAGTTTATATAAAAGATTTTCTAGTCATTTTACATATCCACCACAGATTCCTCTGTCCTCCTTTCTTCCACCCCCCAGCCTTCCCCCACAATCCACGCCCCATTCCCACCTCCTCCAAGGCAAGGTCTCCCCTGGGGAGTCAGCCCAGCCTGGTACATTCAGTTGAGACAGGTCCAGTCCTCTCCTCCCTGCACCAAGGCTGAGCAAAGTGTCTCAGCATAGGTCCAAGTTCCAAACAGCCAGCTCATGCACCCAGGACAGGTGCCGGTTCCACTGCCTGGGGGCCTCCTAAACAGATCAAGCTAATCAACTGTCTCACTTATCCAGAGGGCCTGGTCCAGTTCCATGGGGGCTCCTCAGCTACTGGTTCACAGTTCATGTGTTTCTGCTAGTTTGGCTAGTTGTCCCTGTGCTTTTTCCAATCATGGTCTTGATATCTCTTGCTCATATAATCTCTCTCTCTCTCTCTCTCTCTCTCTCTCTCTCTCTCTCTCTCTCTCTCTCTCTCTCTCTCATTGATTGGACTCCTGGAGCTCCACCTGGGCTTGGCCATGGATCTCTGCATCTGCTTCCATCAGTCACTGGATGAGAGTTCTATGATGACAGTTAGGGTATTTGGCCATCCGATCACCAGAGTAGGCCAGCTCAGGCACCCTAGGCCAGCTCAGGCACCCTCTTGACCATTGCTTTTAGTTTTTACTCCAGCCTCTTCCTCCTGCTTTCCCCTCTTTCCTTCCATTCATCTGGTAAATGAATCTCTAATTATGTATTTGACTTTCAACTATTCTGCTTTCAGGGAATACATAAGGCCTAAAATACCACTGTTAACAGTTCCTATCCTCCCTTCCCCTGGGGGCGCAGATTACATCTGGCGGCCAGAAGACAACCTCAGATATTTATCGTGAGTCGCCTTCTTCCTTTTGTTTCAGACAGGACCTTTCATTGGCCTAGAATTTTGCCACATGGGCCTAGCTAACCCTCCCAGCAGCTTCCAGAGACTTACCTCTCTGCTCTTGCCATCTCCCCATTGCCAGAATCACAGGTGCTTACCACCATGTCCAGCTTTGAACATGTGGTCTGGGGAGCCTAACTCAAGTCCTCACAGTTGTAAGGGAAGTGTTTTATCCATTGGGTCAAAATCCTAGCCCCCAACTCTTACTTTTGAGTCAGTTGGGTGAATGGGTTCCTTTAAGATGAGTTAAATTGGGCCTTTAGCTTGCCTACTTGGACTATAGACTGAGTTCAAGGTCACTTTGCGAGACCTTGCCTCAAAATAAAAAATGGCTGGGGAATATATTAATAGCTTAAGTGGTACAACACCTGTCTAGGATGTATAAGGCCCTTGGGTTCTCTCTCTCTCTCTCTCTCTCTCTCTCTCTCTCTCTCCTTCTCTCTCTCTCTCTCTCTCCCTCCCTCCCTCCCTCCCTCCCTCCCTCCCTCCCTCTCCTTAAGTTGTAATCATTTAGTAAAATTTAGGGAAAGGGAAAAGGTTTTTTGAATATAAGAAATTAATATTATTAAAATTGCAAAAGTATTGTCATTATTAGTATTTCCAAATAAAAATTGGTCTATTTACCCATTGAAACAGTCCCTTCTAGTTTTGTTGCCAGGATTTAGTTCATCTTGCCCCACAATATAAAACATGCATACATGAGAACACAAATACACACACACACACACACACACACACACACACACACACACACACACACTTGAGGAACAGTTCTTTGTGGACTACAGGGGAAAGAGAGTTGATGACTCACTTGGTGATGTATTGCCTTTATATCAACACATATCTAGACAAGATGAATCATGGCTTACACAAGCATATGTCTTCCACCTGGACCATTGTTCAAACATCATCATGTAGATTTGAAGTACGTTGCAGAATATGCAATGTAACAGAAGAAAGCACTTCTCTGAAACAGAACTGCAAAAGCCAATAAAAGAAAGACAGAGACAGCATTATGCAGTCCTTATTTCTCGTTTTGGATTCATGACTTAGCCTCTACTAGCTCGCATGATTTTTTTTTTTTTAACACCAAGCCTAGATTTACTAAAATCCTTACTATTGTATTTAATTTCATAAGAAATCTGGGCATTTGAGCAACACATTTTCCTCTTACTGGTAACTCCTTGCAATTGAGGCTTCTAAAGCCTTGTGATTTTTTTCTGCCAGGAATAATTCTATCAACTCTCAGGTGTGGTAAAATTGAGACGTGGCCTCCGGGGCTTTTACTTCTTAGTGAGAGCACAAGAGATGGGAGGTTTAGAAATGGCTGGGATGGTTTAGAAATCTGCTTTCAAACCATCTTTTGTTTGTGGTGTGGGCTTTCCACCTTGCTTTTTGAGTATTTGAAGGTGGTGTTTTAGCTGAGTGAATTTCTTAGTACATGACTGGGCATCCACAAAATAATTCACAAAGGCCTCAGGACAAAATGGAGCCAAGTATGGTGGCTCATGCATGGGTGTGTGGGTGTGTTGATGCCTGCCATGGTACTTGTGGAGGTCAGAGGATGTTTTTTGGCGATTGGTTTTTGCATTCTGTCATTTGGGTCTTGGGGATTGTCCTGAGGTGGTCAGCCTTGGCAACAAGCACTTTTACCCCCCGGAGCTGCCTTGCAGGCCCCCTTCCTCTAATTATTGGTTTCCTGCTTAGTTTTTCTAGAATGTTCGCTAAAGGTATCCCCACAGCTGAGCATGCATTCTCTGCATGTTGGAAATGCTCAACATAGGGCTACTTTTCACAAATTCTGATTGGATATGGGGAGATGTGAGCAAACCTCCATTCACTCCAGCAGAGGTATGGATGGCAAACGAAAGAAGCCATTCCATCCAAGTGTAGCTTGGTGAACCAGAGTTAACTGGATCATATTCCCCCTATGGGAGCCTGGGTGATTCAAAGGCAGATCCATCACCAAACAACCCAGCATACCATGGGCGATAACTCATGGAAGCTGTATCTAGGAGCTCCCTGTGCAGTTTGCAGGCATCTCCACTGGAGAGTCCCTCCTCCCCAGTGACTGCCTGCTGTTTATGTAACTTGAGGGATGGACCTGGTGAATCTTGTAACTTTCTGAGCTGCCTGAGGATTGTTAAGTACTTTTGGCTTCCTCAATCCTATGAGTCTTCTCCCTCCCTCAAGTCGGAAGTAGATGTGTACCAGGGGGAAGCTATGCCCAGATTCCACTAATTGATGGATTATGATGTCAGTCTCTCACAATGGCCCGTTCCTCTTTTTTTTTTCCTCTCTCAGCTTACCTCCTTCGTCCAGTCATGCGCATACAATTCTTTGGACCATGTTATCCTCTCTGCTGTCCTCTCACTTTGCTCCCTGTAGTTGGAAGTTTTCCTATGTCCTGCCTGGTCCTGTGGCCACTCAGACCCAAATAAACAGAGGTTTATATTATTTTTAAACTATGGCCATGGCAGGCTTCTTGCTAGCTAGCTCTTATATCTTAAATTAATCCATTTCTATAGATCTATACTTTGCCACGTGTCTTGTGGCTTATCGGTACTTTACGTCTTGCTTCTCCTGGTGGCGGCTGGCAGCGTCTGCTCCACTCTTCCTTCTTCTCTCCTATCTCCTTGGATTTTCCCTGCCTGGCTCTATCCTGCCCTGCCATAGGCCAATGTCACTTTATTTATCAACCATCAGAGCAACACATACTCACAGCATGCAGAAAGACATTCCACAGCAGCTCCCTGTTCTGTCATCGCTGTGCTCAGTTATTTCTGCTTTCTCTATGGTTCTCCCGGTGTATGGGGTAGACACATAGACTGCCTGCTCCCTGCAGTGTCTCCCTTGCCATCTCCTCCGCTGCCTCTCGACCCATCCTGGAGTCTCTGCAGTGAGAGGAGTTCCTCGGAGAAAGCACTGGGTCTCCTTGGTTCATGTCATCGCTAGAGAAATTTGGCACTGGATACAATGACATGTGTGTTCTGTACTTTTATTTGGTTAATGACTGCCTTTTAGATTGATGGGTGACATCTGGCCCTTAACAGGTATTTAATAAATATTTGTTGAATAAGAGGCTAGGAGGCTGGACTGTGGCTCTACTGACCTTGCAAATGCATGGGTGAAAGGGATGGTTTTCTTTGAATGCAGATGAATGTGTTGCTTGGCTTTGTTGAAGAGTTCCTTGTTCTACCAAATGAGTGCATGTAGGAAATTCCTGGGACCATTTTGAAAGCACAGTTTCCACAGCAGAGTGTGTTCACATCTAAGCGTAGAATGTGCAGCTAGACTCTTTGCAGTGTGCTGACCCTTAGGAAATTTCAAAGCATGACTCTGAAACCCAGGGTGTTCATTCAGAGAGGCCCGGACTTCTCACTTGTCAAGAGTGCTGTCAATATCCAGAGCTGTCTGGAGAAGGCAGTGATGTGAGAAAACACTTCACGGGAATCCTGGCTCACGGGCTCTGCATGGCTACTATTAGCTGCTATCGTGATAGGTTGGGTGACTGGTTGGGTGCACCTGCTCTGTGCTGGCATGGGACTGTGAAGAGAGGACAGCTGCCTTTGTGGTGGGACCTGCTGCTGCCCTGAAGCGAGTGCCACACTGGAGGTCGCTGACAGGCATTGGCTGTAGAGGGCTGAGGGGATGGTGGTGGCCCCAGGTCTTGTAGTGGTCAGTATACACTAGAGATGAACATTGGAAGTTCGTGGTTCCAGGTTTGAAGATGGCCAGTGACAAACAGTGACAGAATAAGGTGGGGAGGGGTTCTAGTATGCAAGTCCCATGTATATTCACGGAGCATGGGACTGGATGTATTTTAGCCTGAGAAAAAGGTCACCAGAGTAGCAAATGTTGCCAAGGACCTCTAACCACTGGACACATAGAAATCCATAGAACTTCCTCAGCAACCCTGTCAGAGAGCTGTAATCATCATTCCCACTTTTCGGATGAGAAACAGAGCCAGAGGCTGCCTCTGACACCATCTCCAAGAACTCAGAGAGCCAGTGAAGTGACTGGGGTCCCATTCAGAACCTCTGTGCCCTAAGCTCTCCGTGGAGGAGGCCTCCCTCTTCCTCTTGAACTACTGCAAGGCAGAATGAGACTTGCCTCTGCGATGAGTGGGTCTGTACCCTGGCAGCATAGGGGCAGGTGGCAAAGCAGGGCACAGAGTCCGTGTTCCCATGCTAGAAACACGTCCAGCAATGGGAGAGTGTCCTTAATGGATGGCAAAACCCTCTCCGTGCAGGAGCACAGGGCTCACTTCTGTGGTCGGGGTGCTTTGGGCAGAACTTTGGTTTTTGGAGGGACATTGCTGCCTCGAGAGCCATCAAGATTTGTATTCTTGGCATTCCTTATGGAAATTATTTCTCTATCCTGGCTTCTCTCCACCCCTGCCTTCTTGGTTTATTTGAGTCTGTGCTTCAGGTAAGTGCCCTGCATCATGGGGAGTTGTCAATGGTGCCCTGACCTCCACGTCTGAATTGACAAGTGTTTCCTCAGCTCCCCAGTTCTGAAATCCTACCATGTCACCAGATGTTGCCAAGGGCCGCTGCAGGAACAAGTGATCCCTGGCTGAGAACAGCTGCTTTTAATGTCCCTTTCCTCTTCCTTAAGAAGCCCACAGCATATTGCCTCAACCATCCTGCTCCTAGGGTCTAGTGGTTCAGGGTGAGGGGCCTTGGGCTGGCAGGCCTCAGACATTCTCCATCTTCATTCTGGTGGGTAAGAGGGTGAAGAAATTTGTTACTTAACTTCTGTAAGAAACTATTTTAAAGCAGTCTGTATCAGCGTGTGTGTGTGTGTGTGTGTGTGTGTGTGTGTGTGTGTGTGTTTGTGTGTGTGTATAAATAATCTGATATTAAAATAACATTTTATAGTGCTGTGAACTAAGGGATAGGGTTTGGGAAACAGGAATAAAGTTTTTTCTTTTTTTCCTTCTCTGTATTCTTCTATTTGCCATCTGTCTATTTTTCCTATAGAGAGCATGGTTTGTTTATATAATACAAGGGAACATGTCTCATTTTACCTTCAAAGACTTTAGGAAGATTCATAGGGAGGTCAGGATGGGGCCCCTGAGCCAGCTTACCTGTATGGGAGGCCTTCCCATACCTTCTATTTATCTTTCTCTCAGACTTTATTTTTCCCAGTTTGAAAATGATGCTCATACAATGAATTTAGAAAACCAAACCAAACCAAAAGTTGTCAAATTCTGCTGCATACCCAGCCCCACTGTGAACAGAATTTCACTGTAGCCTCAAGCTTTATCTTTTTACATGGCTTTAATTTTCAACACAATCTGCTTGTAAAATATGTATCTTAATGTAGTTTCATATACTCACTTCTGTGATAGCACACAGTTGTATAGACATTGGTTGAGCCTTTTTTTTTGATATGGTAAGTGGTAGTCTGGGACAAAGGCCAGGGTTGTTTGATGAGCTGTTTAATTAATGTCCCTTGCATACACCTGAGTCTGTCACACTCCTCTTAGTACATTTATTACATTTTATATCAGTTATTAGTACATTTCTTTGAATTTGACACTTTATATATATTTTAATCACACAAATAATGAATGGATGTGTGCTCTTCATGAAGAATCTGAATAACCCAGTGTTATAGAGAGAGAAATTATAGTTCTATTAATTCTACTCTATGACTCTGGACTGAGATAAAATATTTGCAGCTCAGTATTTGCCATTCCCTGATTAGAGAAATCATCGTTTATTGTCAGAACAGCCAGGAAAAATCATACATTCGAATAGACACTAACATTGACAGCAAAACCACCTGGAAACAGAATTACATATTTTAGGAGATGCCCCTGAATTTAGTCCGTATGTTTACTACCCAGAAACCTTAAATTATATTGTGAATACATGCTAGTGCTCAGACGATGTTATGGAGCTATGGATATAGTTCCATTGGTAGAGGGCTTACCTCGTGTACACAGAGCCCTGGATTCAATCCCCAGAAGCACATAGGCTCAGGGTGGCAGGACACACCTGGGATCCAGTACTTGGAAGATGGAGACAGGAGGAGGTCAATATTATTAGCAGCTGTTTAGTGAGTGTGAGGATGGCTGTGACAAGAAGACATTGCGCATGACCTAGTGACAAGGACCAGCAGAGGCCAAGGGCTATTGTGTGTCTTGATGCTGCCTGTGTGCCACAGCCAGACCCCAGTCTCTGTTCACACAGCAGGAGACATTTCTGGATCTTCTTGGTGCTCATGAATAAGACACGGAAACTCTGGACCCGTGTTACAGCTATGGAAAGGTTGAAGAGGGCTATGAGCTTGGGAGAGGGGGACGCAGCTCTTTTATCTTCACTAACTTCTAGCCAAACTTCACTGTCATCTTAACTTGGAAATGGAGGTGATAAGCCACAGCAGTGCCTGTGACTTTGTCACTGTAGCTGTCACTGGTGTTTTCATACCGTGTCTGGGTTGATGCAGACATCTCCTTGCTCTTGCTCATCTTCCACATTGCTGATCATAATGGCCATAGAATCAACCCTTGATCTTCTCTGTAGTGTGCTCCTGAGGAAACAGCTGTAGTTGGGTGCCACAAATCTGTGTTTTAAGCATTTGAAGACTTCGTTTTAGTACAATTTTCTTCTTATGTGTTTCCACAAGAAAGCAATTCTTAGAAGTGGTTCTGAGTTTATTGACTGGAGCAACCAGAGCATTTGTCCTCTCAAGGCTGCTCATCTTGAAGGCAGAGCATGGCATAATACGGACTATATGGATACTTTGACTAGTCTCTGTTGAGGAATATTTGTTTAACTATGTAAAGATGTGTTGCTGTTTTTTCCTACCTGCCTAAGACATCTGATTGGTCTAATAAAAAGCTGAATAGCCAATAGTGAGGGAGGAGGTATAAATGGGACTTCAGGGCAGGAAGAGTAAGGAGGAGGAATTTAGGCTTGAGGAAGAAAGAAAAAGAGACACCAGGGAGATACTAGGGGCCAGTCATCCAGACACAGAGGAAGCAGGAAAGTAGGACATACAGAATGAAAGAAAGGTAAAAAGCCCTGGGGCAAAACATAGATGAAGAGAAACAGGTTAAATTAAGTTAAAAGAGCCAGTGGGACAAGCCTAAAAAAGACTGAGTATTCATAATTAATAAGTCTCCATATCTTTATTTGGGAACTGGTTGCCAGCCCAAAGAAAGTGCAAACTACAGGTCTGCTTAGAGTTTCCTTAAAATAATACATGTGGTATAGTGATTTTATGTGTGAGCGTATAAGAAAAGGGGAAAGAAAATTGAATTTCCCTGCATTCTTCAAAGTGCTGCAGAAACCTGTATCTCAAGAGTAACAAAGAGGTTAGGAGTGTTAGCTTATACTGATAGGCCCAGCACTAGGGAGACTGAGGCAGGGGGATCAAGTTCAAGGCCAGCTTGGACTACATAGTGAATTCCAGGCTAGCCTGAGCTATAATACCAAGTTCTATTAAAAAAAAAAAAAGCAAGCAAGAAAGAAAAGAAAAATGAAAAAGAGTAATGTGTGGACATTTCTTAATTTCTTTACCTCTTCAGCTTTTGGGCCTCGATTCCATAACTAATAACCTAAAATATGAGGAGCCAAGGACTTGTGTCATACCCGAGGGTCCTGATTTCCTCACATTATGATGACTAGGGAGGAAGATAGACAGAGACATTTGAATTTGACCATGTTGACCATTTTTCTCCTCAGGAGACATAAAAATGTTTTGTTTGCTTGTTTGTTTGTTTTTCACCCCAGGAGAAGTGTAGCAACAGGCCAAAGAAAGGATTTTACCTATGTCCAGCCTGGTGAATACATGAGTTTATTGGGGTTACTTAAAAGAGCATAGGTGACTGAGGACAGCTGTAATACTGGAACGTCCCCTGGGTGACATCTATTCAGCTACACCATTGAAGACTCCTTCCAAGGTGACTGGGGGAGAGAAGAGTCCTAATGGAGCTCTATGAAGACTTCCTTAGTCCCACAACCCCCTCCCTCCATGAAGAAATTTTAATAGGCTACTTGTCACGAAAGTCTCATGCAGGCCATGAAGCCTGCAGTGTTTCCAGATGGCCATGGCCATGTCCAACCTGGAGGACACAGCTGCACTACAGAGTCCTGAAGTATTTAAAGAGCTAGACTATGAGTTTTTACATAAATGTACAATTTTTTTTTAAAACAAATAGAAGATCTGATAACTGTGGCATGTCTCTCTGACCCTAAAACACAAAGATCAGAAGAGGCCGAGAACTTTCCAGTATCAAGATGGGATGGAATGTTTAGTTTGTTACCAACCCCAGACTCCTTAGTATCTCCCTTGGGAATATATGATTACCCTGGTCTCTTTGAAATGAATTACCCCGAAGATTGTAAAGCTATCAGGAAAAACTTCTGTATGCTGGGCTTAACTAAATCTACCAGAAAATCATCTGGTTCTGAAGTTGATGATATTTTTAGAGGGCTCAGATGATTTTTCAGTGGAGGCTCTGATGTAGTGACCTCATTTGGGGGCTATGCCATGGATAAAATCAGAGGGCCCCTTCCTGCAAACTCCAGAGGACCCGTAGACTCCTCTGGGCAATGGGAGTTAAGGAGATGGTTGGGTTTTTTTTTTTTTTTGAGATTTTATTTTTATTTGTGTGTGTGTGTGTAAAACTAGGTGAGTACATGTGCAAGCTGTGTGGTTGTCCATGGAGGCTAGAAGAGGAGGTTGGATCCCTTGGAGCTGGAGTTACAGGTGGTTGTGAGCTGCCTGATGTGGGTTCTGGGATCCAAACTCAGATCTTCTGCAAGAGCAACAAGCTCTTCTAACTGCTGAGCCATTTCTGTAGCCTGGGAAGAGGTGTTTTACACTTAACGGGTGCCAAAAGGCTGAGAAGTGATGCAAGATGTTTGAATGAAGAAGGCTGGTACTATAGACCATTTTTTCCCACCTCTGATATCAGCCATAGGGAACTGCATCTCAGAATGCCCCCATCTTTTGTACAGAGGGTGCTTTCAGGAGGCAGGAAACTCAGGCATCCACATCTCCCTTTAGCAGGAGTGGGGAGAGTTGGTCAGTTTGTTAATCATGATGGCTCTCCATAGTCACAGTAGAAACCTAAGGCCCAGCTGTGCTATGCACTGGTGGTTTCTTATATGGAGTTCGGAAGGGACAGAGTTAAAGGTTCTTTCAGATGCAAGGTCTTAACATACATTCTGGTTTGGGGCTCTGTAACTACAGAAACCACTTGAGCAGCTGCAAATAGCATTAGCTCTAAGCTCGTTAC
Source organism: Peromyscus maniculatus bairdii (assembly GCF_049852395.1). Taxonomy (NCBI): domain Eukaryota; kingdom Metazoa; phylum Chordata; class Mammalia; order Rodentia; family Cricetidae; genus Peromyscus; species Peromyscus maniculatus. Next base: position 3,335,724 of record NC_134860.1, on the reverse strand, counting down.
AGATCTTGCAGGCTCATTCATTGATTGCCTTCGATTTCCAGGACATCTTGGATATAGAATTAAAAAGACTTTAGTTAAGCCAATTAACTTTTGTGGCGCCTGAGCAACTAATATGGTGTGCTAGAGAAGGTCATTGATGTTATTCAAATAGCAGTTTTATTTGTGCTGGGATTAAGGAAACCAGGCAAAAGGTCCACGAATATTTTATAATGTGTTGCTTCTGGGTTGTAGTAGCTTGGCCTTTCCATCCGAGTGTGACCTTAATTACACATACAAGTGATTGGGTCACATTTTCCTTTCTGGAGATTGAGACTTGATTGCGTCCCCTTTCAAGTATCCATCGGGCAAATTGTTCCCAGCCCAGTTTTAGCATGAGATTTCATCTTGATGTCAGTTATCAAGCTTTAAGACTGAAGTGTGATGTTAAGGGCCTGGGCTCTGGGGCCTTGCTGCCTGGGTTCAAATCCTGTATTGCCCTATGGTTTCAATTCCCATTTCTATCACTTAGACCCTGCACGCAGCTCCAAGCTTGGAGTTCCTCGACTTGATGTGTCCAGTCGAGTTGTGTGGCTTTCTATTGCCCATGGAAGGTAAGCAGAATTGATGAGTGTTGCTTCCAGGCTTAGGAGGTCAAGAAGTGGGTGTATCTTCTTTGGGCCCCTCCTCATACCTACTGGCTGAATGCAGAAGAATGCAAAGCCAGAGAGATGGGTAGAGCCATACAGTGGGAGGATCATGAACCCCTGAATCACCACATAGAAAGCAATCTGCTCATCAAGAAATGGTTATATGAGTAAGAAATATACCTCTATTGTGTTAGGTCTTTGAGATTTTTGGGGATGCTGTGATAGCTTTTTAAAAAAATTTCATAATTAATTTAATTTTACATATCAGCCACGGATTCCCCTGTCCTCCCTCCTCCTGCCACCCCCCTCCTCTCAATCCACCCCCCATCCCCACCTCCTCCAAGGCAAGGACTCCCCTGGGGATTCAGCTCAGCCTGGTAGATTCAGTTGAGGCAGGTCCAGTCCCCTCCTCCCTTCACCTAGGCTGAGTAAAGTGTCTCAGCATAGGCCCTAGGTTCCAAAAAGCCACCTCATGCACCAAGGACAGGTCCTGGTCCCACTGCCTGAGGGCCTCCTAAATAGTTGAAGCTAATCAACTGTCTCACTTATCTAGAGGGCCTGATCCAGCTTATGACCCCTTAATTAATAAAGTAGTTGATAATGTGAGACCTCGGGCACGTGTCTTGAACATTCTGTGCCTCAGTTCCCTGAAATGAGGGGAATGACTTTGACCTGACCTAATGCAAGTGCTCAGTAAGTACAGGCTGTTCTTATTAATAAGGAATTGTCTCTGTCATTCACTCTCATTTTGGGGGAGTGAGAAGAATGCATTGCTTTCGATTGGAGCATCAGAAAACATAACCAAAAGTAGGTTGCGGAGGGCAATTCACATACGAAGCACAGACTCAGCCAAGTGGCGTTTGATCCTTCGTGCCTTGGCTATAGTTAAAGTTGTTGATGGGCATAGAGAAGTTTGTCCTCTGACACATGGGGACCTGCAGTCATTGTTTGGTTTGTGGGATTGTAAGGAGTCTGTGTCTCAAAGATTGTCAAATTTCAGAGATTTGGGTACCCATGCAGTAGTTTAGAAAATCCTCAGAATTTGCAGATTAAAAATAAAGCATTAAGTGTGTTGGAGAGACGGCTTCATGGTTAAATGTGCTCGCTGCTCTTGTGGATGACTCAAGGTCAGTTCCTAGGTTCTAAGTCAGGCAGCTCATAACTGCCTATAACTCCAGCTCCCAGAGATGTGGTGCCTTCTAGATTCCACGGGCACCCACATATATGTGTACGTGCTCACATACATATAGAGATATATACACACATACATACAAACAAAAGTAAAATCTTAGGAGTGCACTAAGGTCATGCGGTTGGTCTTGTAGGCAGACACTCCCCACTATATTGAACACCATATTACACCAGCACACCAGGACAGTCATGGTTCAGTCTAGCCATTTGCCTCTGACTTAATGTCCTCCTATGAAATAATGTCACATCCTCACCCAATTTTGTCACCACAGAGCTCAAATTTATCAGCGGCAATTGTCCAGTGGAATTATGTTGAGCTGTAAAAGCTTATGTGATTTTCAGGATGAAAACATATAGGGACAGTAGACAGGCTGAGGAGAGATAGCCATCTTTTAATTCAGGAGCTGTCAATCAGGCCGCACTAGGTATCTGTCAGAGACCACCCGGTGTGGAGCCCACTGCCCTGCGGCTCCTTGATTTAGCAGCCCCTCCAAGCAGCTAGCTGGGAGTATGTACTCCAGGCACTCTGGGGTGGAGACCTGCAGGATTCTTGGGACGATTCCTCTCTGCGCTAAGGCACAGTGACGTCAGATGTAGTTGACTGAGAAAATTGCACTCCCCAAGGATTTACCTCAAACTTCACAGATCTAGAAAAGAACAACACAAATAATATTTGCTTTTTGACCTCGGTGACAATTTCTTTGCCCATACTTGTATAAAGCAGGATGATTTATGCAACACGACACTTTCCACGTTCAGAAGACAAAGCGTTGTTCTGTGACTGAGAACTCCATGAAGCCTGTTAGTTCTGTTGTGTTCACAGTTAAGAAGTGTTCCTAACGTCAGCTTAAAAGATTTGCAAGTGTATTTACTTGGATACATAATAGCTCTGAAGTGCCGTGTGTTGAAGTGACACTCTGTATGCAATAATTGAGTTGAGAGGAATGCTAAGTGCATTTATGTCATAATAAGAAAATAAAGCTTCCTATAAGCATAGACCCAAAAATTGTAGATGATTAGTTTTTATTGCAACACCTTTAGTGATAAATCCGAAAGCTGTCATCCCACTCTCCAAACATATAGACTTGCAGCAACCTATTTCCGTCAGAAGCGCGGAATCCACAAAGACTAGCCAGGAGCACTCGAGGCTTTATGAACACACTTGAAAACTGCCATGGCCTGGAGTCACATTCGGAGTTAGTTTGTCTGCTGGGTGGTAGATATTGGTTGAGGGTTATTTCTTCTTAAGATGAGAGAATGACCTTTGATTTAGAAGTTAGGACACCGGTTGGGATTTATTGCTATCTCCGCCATTGTCACCACTTTGAGTTCTTTGTTTCATGTCCAGATTTCCCTAGGCTCTTCACATGTTTTACCTCATCCGATTGTTCCAAGAACACTGGGGAGCCTGATATCATCCATTTTTCTGTGAAAGAATGGAGGCTGGCAGAGGGCAGGAAGCTTGTCACGTGGACAGAAGATTGTGCCGTGCAGACTTGAACTTCATATGAAGCCTGTCTGGAGAGTTCCTGGTTTTAACCCCTGACAGACTACCCAGCTGGTGCACATTGGTGGTTCTACTCTCATTTGATCCCTAGCCACCAGCAGCTGGCTTGTGTCCTGTGACTTAGCAAGTAGCATTGTCAGACAGTGGACATGCACTCTTGCCTTCCTGACCTGTCCTGGTCAGCTGTCTTGACTAGGAGGAGTCACATAGAGTGGACAGAGCAGTAACTCCATCACTTTGTCCTAACGGAGGGACATAAAGCTAACTGTTTATTTGCCACCTAAGATACCACCTCTTTTTTTCCCCTCCTCTTGTTCTCTTGTCCATCAAACCTCTGTCAAAGATGTCCTTCTTTGTCAATTACCTTACGGTGGCTCATGATGGTCTCATTACATTCATAGGGTCCTTCATAGAGTAGAGGTAGGGAACTATATCCTGTGCCATCAGCCCCTTTTCTAGGAGCTGTCTAGAACATCTATTATTTTCCAACCCTCTCAGAGGCCTTCTTTTCTACCTGGTGACTGTGTCCACTGGTGACATCTCTGCACTACAAGCAGGAGTGTCCTCATAAGAGGACACATAGAGAATGGCTGTGTCAAATGTGAAGTGCAAGTTTAGATGGGTGTGATCCACATAACTATATTTTAACTTATTACTGGACCCTCCAAAATCTTTGTATTCCTGAGTAACCACATGTATATGTCCTTATAGTAACTTCGTAGGGCTGGATTTGTGGATAGATATTGTTTAAGTTTGACATTATCATGGAATATCTTGTTTTCTCTATCTACAGTGATGGATAGTTTTGCTGGGAATAGTAACCTGGGCTGGCATTCGTGGTCTCTTAGAGTCTGCAGAACATCTGTTCAGGCCTTTCTGGCTTTTAGAGTCTCCTTTGAGAAGTCAGGTGTAATTCTGACAGTTCTGCCTTTGTATGTTACTTGGCCTTTTTCTTTTGCAGCTTTTAATATTCCTTATTTGTTCTGTATGTTTAGTATTTTGATGATTATGTGGTCCATAATTATGATTATGTGGTTTATTTTCTGGTCCAGTCTTTTTGCTGTTCTGTAAGCTTCTTGTACCTTTATAGGCATGTTCTCCTTTAGGTTCAGAAAATTTTCTTCTATGATTTTATTAAAAATATTTTCTGGTCCTTTGAGCTGGGATTCTTCTCCTTCATCTGTTCTTATTATTCTTAGGTTTTTTTTCATAGTCTCCTAGATTTCCTGAATGTTTTGTGTCAATAATTTTTTAGATTTAATATTTTCTTTGACTGATATATTGGTTTCTTCTATTGTATCTTCGATGCCTGAGATTTTCTCTTCCATCTCTTGCATTCTGTTGGTGATGCTTGTGTCTGTAGTTCCTGTTCACTTAACTAAATTTCCCATCACCAGGACTCCCTTGGTTTGTGCTTTCTTTATTGCTCTATTTCCATCTTCAGGTCTTGAACAGTTTTTATTCATTTCCTTTACTTGTTTGTTTTTTCTTGACTTTCTTGAAGGGATTTATTTATTTCCTCCAATTGTTTGTCTTTTTCTCAGTTTCTTGAAGGGATTTATTCATTTCCTATTTAAGGATTTCTGTCATCTTCATAAAGTTGGTTTTAAGGTCATTTTCTTGTGATTCAGCTGTGTTGGAATATCAGGACTTGCTGTAGTAGGATAGCTGGGCTCTGGTGGTGACATATTATCCTGGCTGCTGTTGATTGTGTTCTGACATTAGAGTCTTGGTACCTGGGTTTGGGGTAATTAGTTTGGGGTTTAGATACTGATTTATGAGTTTGTCTTTGGCTGGGTGTTTTTCCCTTGGTTTCTGTTTCTTCTCTGGTCGTCTGGCCTGAGTGGCTTGCAGTTCTGGTGGCCTGTAAGCCCTCTGTCCAGCAGGGTGCCTCTGCTGGGGTTCTGGCAATCTGTGTGACCTCTAGGGATCTGGGTACCACTGTGGCCTCTGGTAAAGCAGGGTGCCTCTGCTGAAGTTTTGGGCCAGGATATGGTGATGAGAAGGGGCTCTGCTGTGGGAAAAGCTCTGTGGGCTCTGAGGAAGTGTTGGCGGTCTATATGCAGGGGTGTTGGGTTTACCTGGAGTCCTGGGTACCAGTATGGCCTCTGATAAAGCAGGGGCAACTACATGTGTTTGTCAGTATGCCCTCTCCTGAACCTGCATCCTGGTCCATGGTAAGAAATTTGTGACTATTTGTTTGATGAACAAAAATAGTAATAATTTCAGTTTAAGTTCCCTTGTGTCTGGTGGTTGTTAGTGTAATGATGACTTAAGAGACTGGCTTAATGAAGTTCTGTCTTGCGTTGTAGTTGTCGTGGAGCTCAAAGGAATGAAAATAACGTAAAAGATTGAACCCAAATGTAGGGATGCAATACTCTTTCAGGATGAATTAATTTGAAAGGTTCAGGGCTTAGGTGTTCTCTGTATCATTGTAGAACTCATTTTTCTAGTCATTGTGACAAAGTGACCAAACAGCCAATCAAGGGAAGTGACACTTTTGGCTCATGATTTTAATGGATATCTGCCATTTGGGGGCAGAAGGCATGGTGGAGTTTACGGTTGGTGGGAGCTTGCAGTGTGCCTGTTCACATATGCAGAATCAGGAAACAGAGAGAACAGGGGTGGGGGGTGATGGGGGCTCAGGATGGTCCCATTTCAGTGGCCTTCATTCTCCAGCTAAGCTTCTGGGTCCCAAAGGTTCCACAATCTCTCAAAAACAGTGCTGCGAGCTGGAGACCAAGAGTTCCCACACGTGACCATGTGGCTGGGGTCGGGGGTGGGAGCCTCTTTCACATTCAATCCATAGCAGTTGTTTTCCCAGAGACAGGAATCATCAGGGCGTCTGGCTTTGGGGTATTTCCAGAGGAGCAGGAGAATCCCGTGTTTGGAGACAAGCAGGATCTTGGGGTCCCACCCCCTCCCCTGGACCTTCTGTCAGTCCTTGCACAGTGATTTTTATGAAGCCCATTGCAGATGTACAGTGTTAGCTTTGAGGAGAAAATTTACGCAGGAGTCGATGTTCGGGAGCAGCTGTGCTTCGGCTGTTGGTCGCCATTCTTTGCATCCCACCTCTTCACTGGTTCCTGATTTGGGGCACACTTGGAGCCTCGCTTTATGATTGGCATCACTTGTGATTGGTCAGAAGTCTCCTGACTTGAGTCCCACTCCCTCTGGGCAGCCCAGGGGGTGGGGAGGCAGTTCCAGGTGACTAATTTCTAGATATGCAGTTATCATATGGGGGGCGGGGAGACCCAAATGTATGAGCAGCATTAAGTGTCCTGACAGTGAAATAGTGCTTTTCTGTTGCTGGTGTTTGTGTGAAATGATCTGGCAAAATAGATGCTGCAGAAATAATGCATTTCTATGTCTCCCTTCTCAAGTGATAAATGTTCTTGGCTCACCAAGGGATTTCTTGCCAAACGCTGATTCTGCTAACAGAAGGAGTGGGAAGACTCATATGTTCTCTTGTGACAGAGGAAGGCAAAGTTTCTTGGGCTTGCCTTTCTTCTGTGACACAGATGCTCAGAGGCGATCTCTGGAGGGCTGTGTTCTACCTAGACTCTTCTCTTACCTAGACATGGAGGCCGCAGTGTTGGGACATCTCAGGTCCTGAAGAGAGGCAGGAAAAGCATTGTGTGGAGTGTGAGCATCATCAAACACCCTGTTGGACTTTGTCTGTTACAACAGGGGCTTCCTTTCAGAAACACGCTTGTACCACAGCAGTAGGGCCCTCCGGAATAGCAATACCAAGAAAGAAGAACAAAGGACCGTTGGGACTTGAGGTGGTTCTTTGTGAGTGGACGTCATGCTGGCGAGCTTTACAGATGTTCTCCCAGGGAGTCTACAGAGCAGTGCCAGAGGGTGGGCATCATTATCCCTGGTGTTCTGAAGGAAGACACTGCGGCTCGGGGTTAACTGGCTTAAAGCAGTACAGCCTCCATTCCAAACTTCTTCCGACCGTCAGCCTCCTTGACCTGTCTGGGGAGGCCACCTCTTGACTTGCTGCCTCTCCACCCTTGGTTCTGCACTCTGTCTAGGACTCCACTCTGCCCTATTTTATCCACTGCAGTTTTGTTCCCCCACTTCTGATCACTGCTGTGTCCTCTCCCCAAGACCTTTGGTGGCCCCAGAGGTCCTCCTGCAATGTCCCCAGCTCTCATCACTGACTCCGCTGGCCTTGTCTTTCATGATGTCCCCCTCCTTAGCTGCATGTTCTCCAGATGTTCCTCTCCTTAGCTGCATGTTCTCCAGATGTTCCTCCTTAGCTGCATGTTCTCCAGATGTTCCTCCTTAGCTGCATGTTCTCCAGATGTTCCTCCTTAGCTGCATGTTCTCCAGATGTTCCTCTTTAGCTGCATATTCTCCAGATGTTCCTCCTTAGCTGCATGTTCTCCAGATGCCTCCCCTTAGCTGCATGTTCTCCAGATGCCTTAGCTGCACGTTCTCCAGCGACATGAAACAAGGACAGTTGGCTGAGCTGCAGGCAGCCTCTTACTCTAGACCTTCCTGGATCTGCTTTCACATATCCTACCCTGACTATTTCCCCACTTTCTCAGCCTAATCAACATTCAAGGGCCTTACAGGATGAGGGTCTTTTCATCCCATTGCATCTTTGCCCACTCATCCCACAGCGCATGCTGACTCAGAACCTCAGGCTTCCTCAGCGTCTGTTTCACTCACCAGCATGGGCATGGTGCCCAGGGTCCTGCCTGGCTTACCAGGGACACACAGCGCCGTCTGTGGATCAAATGAATGGAGTGGTAGAGACAGGCGCACATGCATGGCGGCTCCAGCCTGTGTTGTGGGAGAGCATCCGTGTTTCGTTTGTGTCAGTCTTTCCTGTCTTCCTCTTGTGTGGCCGTGGGGATGTCCTCATACTTCCCTAACAAGTCCTTTCTACAGAGGGAGGATGACTGATGTACCGGACACAGAAGTCATTACTAGTGCGGTCCTTGAAGCCATGCTCGCTCAGCCGTGTGGGAGGTTGCTGGGGAGGGCTCAAGGCTTTTACTAAAAGCCTTCTTTGGTGCTTTGCAGAACAGGAGGGGCTGCAACCACAGGTGATGGTGAACAGAGCCTCCCAGGGAGGCTGCAGGGCACTCTCCGTGTTGGTTTCTCCTCTCCCTCCAGGGGTTTGGACTGGCAAGAGCTGGCTGTGCTCCCTCATCCCTGTCTCTGTGCCCCCTTTGTAGGCCCCGAGGAGGGTGGAGGCCACCCTTGGCACCTCCTTTGTGCCTGTCACATGGCGTTCGTTTTCTCTGACCCGCTTTGATCGGCTATATCACTCTTGTCAACTGGCTGTCCCCAGTTCTTTATATTCGACTCTTTTCAAAGTCCAAGCTGGTGTTGACGGCAAAAATCAATGAGACAGGTGATTATGGGAATGGAACGGGCCTTTCAAAACAAGTCTGAAAATATTTGGCCTGTCAATCTGTTGTCTCTCTACCCTGAAAAAGTCCAAAAGTCTGAGCAATTAGATGTCAGGCCTTTTTAGGTTTAAAGTCTCTCTCCAAATCTTTGGCTTTCACCAGCTAAGTAAAACCCTCTTTGACTCAGTTTCCCACTACAGCACACTGGTAACACCAGCCCTCCGCAGAGCAATGAAGCGAGCACCAGGAGATTCAGGAAAGATGTTCAGTGCAGGCTTGAACTGACTGAGTGGACAAGACTCAGACTCCCCCTGTATAAAATATGTTCCTGAAGACTTTTAGGCTGTTTGGATCATGGAACATTTTTCTTTTTCCCTCAACTTTGGCAGATACTTTTGCTGGGTATAGTAGTCTAGGTTGGCGGTCATGGTCTTTTAGTACTTTCAGTGTATTTGCTACAGGTTCTTTTAGCTTCCAGAGTTTCTATTTAGAAATCAGGTGTAGTTCTGATGGGTTTTCATTTATATGTGATTTTTTTGGGTAGCTTTCAATACTTTTTCTTTTCTGTAGATTTAGTGTTTTGACTATGATATCAACTTGAGAGTGGGGGCGTGGGAGGGATTCTAGGGTGGCTAGCTGGGAGGATCTGTAGTGGAGGAAAGAGAGAGGAGAAGTGATGTATTCTGTATCAGTTAAAAACATTTAAAATAGATAAATAAGTAAAACAAGAAGGGACCCCTATTATGTTCTAAATAGAACAACTAATTTCATAACCCTTAATTTTTAAAATGATTGACTCAGCATAAAAGTTGGAAAAATAAAGGTTTAAAAAAAGAGAAGAGAGAAAAACATCATTTGTGGTTGCATAGCTTGCTTCAAACACACTAGATGTCTTTTAGCTGCGTGTATGCAGATTAATGATTCAAAACAGAAATGCGTCAATGGCTGCTTGTATTATATCGCAATATACTATATACATTTTCCCTTCATTCTGTGATACAGATTGGTGTGGATGTGTGGGATTCATGCAGTTGCTAAGGTTGGACTGATCTCCTTTGTGGGTTCCTTTCTAAGGCTTTTGCTGCATGCTATTGCTGTAGGCCACTCAGGGCTTACTGCTGATTCCAGACACTCATTGGTTTTCTCTCCCTGTTCTTCAAATTTTTCTGATTCCAGCAACTTGAAACATTTCCTGGCAAGACCAAAGCATTCACTTGTCCTGATTCCAGCAGGCACTAGCATCCTTAGAAGACGGCATCTTCCTCAGGGCAGGAAGAGAGTAGTGTACACTTGGTTCATTAGCAATGGGAGTCTGATGGCATATGGGCTGCAGAGAAAGCAGGCAGGTAGGAAGGAAACAGTGAACGGCTGAATTTGTCCCCGATCTGGGATCTTGGATTGGTACATGTTGTGTTGAGATTAGGAACTGTAACATGACCACAAATTGTCCAGGAGGTCAGTCAGTTCAGCAGCTCCTTCTCACAGAGAGAGTTCATGGGAGAGATGCAGGGATATCTTACTGGAATGTCAAGGGTTCAGTAAGCCAGTTCCCTTCTGGATGCTTAGAAGGGAAACACATCCAAACACTGAATACTGGAGCCTGATAAGAAAACCAAAGGGTCAGATGAGGATTCACTGAAGGCTGAGATTCATTTCACCCTTTCTGTAAACACACACACACACACACACACACACACACACACACACACACACACACACACACACAATTGTATTTTCAGTACTTAATTAGCCTTGGGCATAAAACCTAGCCCCTGCTGTGAATTTTGGAGCACATCTGACAAGCAGAGGAAATCCCCTGGCTAGCTTTTGAACTTAGTAAAAATTTCCAGTGATTGTCACTGAAGTTTTATTCAGATACCAGAACCCTGTTAGCCAGGGTTGGGCTATCCTGGGTCCCATATCCCAGGCCAACGCATCCCACTTCCCACAGGTGGGAGATGTCACCATTAGAGAGCTGAAGGACAGCACACCTCCTTCCTTACCTGTATCTCAGTTTTCATCACATTGCAGTGTATCATATTCATCATCGTCGTCATCATCATCATCACCACCACCACCACCACCACCACCATTATCATCTCCTATCCGCTTGGCATCACGCTTTATTCAGAGAATCTCTATGAGTATGAGCTGTGGATCAGTAACCATAAGGACTTGGCACTGCCTCCTGGGCCACCTCAGCTACAGTACTGTGACAGTTAAGTCCAGCCTTTTCTGCCTGGGTTTTGAGTGTTGGGACATAGGTGCAACATTGCAGGGATCATAACAACTTTGATGTGAAGGAGGAAGAGGACACTGCGAGAAGGAGGAACAAAGATTTTTCTGGATAGATTCAAGAGAGAGACCCCAAGAGTAACTCATGTGATCCTTACATATGCTCTTGGGCATTGGGGAGAAGGATCAACCTGTAACTCCTGGCATTTCACAGGCCCTTGCATTCATAGCAACTCAGAAATATCACAGCAGATCTCTACCTTTCTTCACTCTCAGGTGACTAAGAATAGCATTTATATTCCTAGTCACCTTCATTCTAAGAACGCGTTGGTCCTGGTGTTCAGGTCAGAGGTTTTAGTGTCCAGCAACAGTGTCTCCTCTTGCCTTCATCCTCTGCTGGTGTCTGGTTGTGGGTGTTGCTGTTGGAGGGAGAGTGGGATTTGGTGCTTGTAGAATACAAGGTCCCATGGCCGTGCTCACTGCCGGCTGTTAGGGGTTTCCCTTACGTCTTAGGAATCTGGGAAATCCTTGCTGACATTCACTCATTTCCCTGTGCTCTCTACCTTTGTCCTCAAGCCAGAAGTGGTTTTCTTTTTGTTGTGTGGTGCCAGGGGTCCAACCTGCACATCTGAGGCCAGAGCTTTACCCCCGGAAAAATATGCCCACCCTCTCAACTTCTCCTAAAATAGAGCTCTGTTGTATTGCCTCAAAGGGTTTGTAAATTGGAGCTGGAAAAGGATGTGTTTTGAGTGACACATGGCCACATATTACTTTCGTAGCTGAGCCTTGGGTAGAAGGCTGGCCTCTGCTGGCCAGGAAAAATGGTGCCTCTCTCTAGTTCCCACATTTGAAGGTAGAAGTGGGGGAGTGAAGAGAAGATATATATTTATGCCTTGGGAATTATCCTGCCATGTGCTTATACCTATCACTTAAAAAATAACTCTCCCAATACCCCAGAGCCAAGCTGCAGCATGTACCCGGAGTTTTTCCTAAGTTGAAGCTTGAGGTGGGTTTCAAGTAAAGCAACATATAGTCCCCACAACTTCAGTGCCTCAGCCTTTTTATAAGGACATGAGCATCATGATGCCATTTTCACATGGGCATAAGAATATTGTGAACTCCTGTTGGAATTCTCAATAAGAAACAGCATTCTTGTCCAATGGGAACAAAATTAAGTCTTTATTCAAATCAACTTTTGTCTTACGATCCTTTTATCTTCTTACAAAGTACTAAAGTCCATCAGAGCTTTTGTTCATGTGTGTTATATCTATTGATATTTATCATATTAAATTTTAAAACTAAGACATTTAAAGAGAAACTAGTTGAAAAGATAAAAATGTGTTATGTAAGTAATGTGTTTTATGAACAATAGCTGGTATGCATTTCTCCCTTTATTGGCAAATTTCTTTAATGTTTGACCTGAGCAAAGACAGGTGGATTCTCACACATGTGTCGGTGTCAATCTGTTGCATTTGTTGATATCCATGAGGTAAGCCAGCTTCACTAGAGATGCTGTTGGAAAAAAGCCTCCATGGACCTCTGAGAATGTCTGAGGAACCTTCTGGAGTTTTTGGACCACTTTTATATTTGCCTCTTTAAACAGATTAGTTATCATAGTATGTAATTACCTTCTAAATTAGTGAGTGGTCAGTCCGTAAAATAATAGGTTTCATTGTGATATTTTCGTGTGTGTGTGTGTGTGTGTGTGTGTGTGTGTGTGTGTGTGTGGTGTGTTCATATGTGTGCAGGTGTAATGGTTTATCTTGGTTGTCAACTTGGCACAGCGGAGAGGAGGGAACATTGGTTGAGGAATTGCCCCCATCAGTGTGAACTTTGGGCATGTTTGTGAGGCATTTTATTGATTGCTAGTTGCTAGAGTAGAGCCTGGCACACTGTTTGTGGTGACTCCCCTGGGTAGGTGGTCCTAGGTTACACATGGAAGTGAGCTGAGCAGAAGAGTAAGCAAGCTAATAAGCAGCATCCTCCATGGTCTATGCATCATCAACTCCTACTTCTGGATTTCTGCTCCAGTTCCTGCCCTGATTCCCTCAATGGTGTACTGTTAGGTGGAAATTAAGTTGAAATAAATCCTTTCTCACCCTTTTGATCTGAGCGGTTTATCACAGCAACAGGAAGCTCACCAGGACAGCAAGTGAGCATGTATGTGCCTGTGTGCACAGCCAGAGGAAACTGTAGACACCTTCTACCTTGTCCTTTCTGTTTTCTGTTCTTTCTTCTCTAAGGCAAGGCCATTCACTGACCTGGGGCTTGCAAGGCATTGTAGGATAGCTGGCCAGCCAGCCTCAGGGAGTCATTTGTCTTCATCTCCCAAGCGGTGGGATTACAAGTGTGTGCCACCCTGCCTGGCGGTGGCAGTGGTGGGGGGTGGCTGTTGCTGCTGTTTTCCTCTTCCTCTTCCTCCTCTTCCTTCTCCTCCTTCTTCCTCTTCCCTCCTCCTCCTTCTTTCTCCTCCTCCCCTCCTCTTTTCCTTCTCCTCTCCTCCTTTCCTCTTTCTCTTCTCCTCCTCCTTTTTCATTATTATGATTTATTTGTGTTAGATATGGAACTCAAATCCTGGTGCTTGCATGGCAAGGACTTTTCTGAGTGACCTATCTCCTTAGCCCCATTGTGACATTTTCATGTGATGCTACAGTTTGATGGTATTCATCCTCTCACTCTCTTTTGGTCCACCCTTCCCTCCTGCTAATCTCTCTTCTCTTCCCACATACCTCTGCTTTCATGTTTTACTTCCAAGAGAAACAAAACAAAACAAATCACAGGCTCCACATCTGAGAGAAAACATGCGTTAGTGAGTGGACCCAGGGCCATATCCATGCTGAGCAAGCACCCCACCACTGAGTTATATCCCCAGGCCAGCAGGCCAGTATTAGGCTTTTGGAGTATGGCTTGTTTTGCTTAACACGATGATCTGATTTCTAGTGTTTGATGGATTTTTAAAGAAAAAACTGTCTTAAATTGAGATGATGAGGAAACCATGAGTCATATTGGCCCCTTAGGACATTCCTTAGATGTGACAGCCTTTGATTAGCTGACAAGTGTTCCTTTCCTGGGTGCTGCTTCAGCTTCCGGTCAGAGCCAGACGCACTTTTCATGTTTCTGTTTGATTTAGTGATTGTCAAATATAATCTACTGTCTCCAACTCCCAACAGACAATGACGTTGATAAAGTTTTATTTTTATATCCATCAGAGGACATCATACATGTGGTACCTTGGAATCACTTGTCTCTAATACTGCCCTCTCTTCTTTCAGAAATACAAAGAGTATGAGAAAGACGTTGCTATTGAAGAAATCGATGGTCTCCAACTGGTGAAAAAGCTGGCTAAGAACATGGAGGAAATGTTTCACAAGAAGTCTGAGGCAGTGCGGGTGAGTCTTAGAGGGTCTACAATATGTTGTCCAAAGACACACAGGAGGCTAGCTCTTCTGGACTGTTGGTCATGAACCCAACTTACAAAGTTTGCCCACTACGTGAATGTTCTTGTTTGCTTATTTCTTCTTTCTGGTGACCAAGAAAAGCAGTTCCTCGTTGCCCTCTTCACACATGGGATTCCGATGCCAGCTTTTCTCTTTGGCTGTTATGCCTTCAGCATAGGGGCTGCAGAGGATGGGTCCCTAACGCTGATGCTCTCACTAACTTCTCCTGATCACTCAGGGGAACACTGGGGCTCACTGTACACCTCTAAAACATTTTTTTAAAAAATGACTGCCACTGTGTGGAACTGAATACATGGAGGGGGGCAGATGAAGTCTGGAAGAAGTTGGATATTCTTCTTGCTTTACTGGACCATTACTGAGATTACAGTGTTTGTATTGATCCAGATAGCTCACTGAGATTTCCTATCAGCCATATGAAGGGAACTGCAGTCTATGTGTGTGTGTGTGTGTGTGTGTGTGTGTGTGTGTGTGTGTGTGTGTGTGTGTGTGTGTGTATTTTACTGTTGACCAAACAGGGTATCTTATGTTCATGATTTGGGATATGTGACTGCTGTGGTATCCTATATTAAAGCTGTATTGATATATAGTTGCAAGGAAAATTGCATCCTGAAGAGTCTTTCATTCCTGTGTCTACTTTGCTTGATTTTCAGTTTTAATGATCTTCTCAATAGCATTTTGTTAGAAACAACCACTTTCTTTTCTCATGCTGAACTACCAAACCAAATTTTCTCCAAGTATTTCTGCCCAAGGTGGATAATCTCACACTTCTGTCTCTAAATAAACAGTTTTTTCTATCCATTTTTTGTCTTTGTATGAGCATGAGCTTGACCTGGGTCTAAAACCTTCCTTGTCACTCAGTAGGCTCTGTCCTGGGTAGAAAGAAGTCTCTGTGAGCCTTAATTTCTCATCTGCAGAACAGGACCATCTCACAGCTGAGGTGGGACCATGACAAAGCTTGCTGTTGGCCCAGGCCCTGCAGGAAGAGGTGCCCAGTGAGTGGCAAGTGCTGCTGTGAATGAGCTTCTTGTTGAAAGCTTCCCGATGGGAGCTCTGAAGAGCCTCTGTTCTCTGCCACAAGCATGGTATACCAGTAGTGCCCTGGGAGCTGCATGGTGGCCTTTGACCTGTCTTGCATCACTGCCCTGAAGCATCTGAGAGGACACATGCATTAGTGAGTGGATCCAGGGTCATGCATGCTAAGCAAGCACTGTACCACTGAGTTACATCCCCAGGCCTGGATTCATCTTTCTGAGTACGGCTCCTTTTTCCCCTAATGGGTATGACAGCTTGGTAGCCATTCAGACATCAGAAGCAGAACTCTGAAGTAAGAATACTGATGAAGGGCTGGAGATATGGCTCAGAAGTTAAGAGTACTCACTGCTCTTGTAGAGGTCCTGGGTTTAGTTCTGAGCATCCACAAGATAGCTCCAAACAGCCTGTAACTCCATTTGCAGAGGATCCCACACCTTCTTCTGAACTTTGCAGGCCTTGTGTGGCCATGATGCACACACACATGGAGGTAAACACAAATACACATAAACACAATAAATATTTTAAAAGAATAGTAATTTTAAAGCATCATGATGAGTTTCTGTTTACAAAATGGATGGCTTCTTGGGTAGAACTTTTAGAATATGTTGAAAAAAAAAATACAAAGCAAATTCTATCAGTTGCTTTTATCACTGGGCTGACCAAGTATGGAAAGAATCTTGAAGGGAGTGATTACTTTGTCTCACAGTTGGAGGGCATAGTCCAGTGTGGTAGAGAAGTCTGGCAGCAGATGTGTGGGGTAGCTGGTCACGTGGCACCTGCAGTCAGGAAGGAGAGAGAGGGGGGAGGGGAGGGGGTGGCTGGTGCTCAGCTCACTGGCTCGGTTGGTTTTCTTCAGTCCAGAACTGTAGCCCAGGGAGTGGGGCTACCTAGATACGGAGTGGACCATCCCATGTCAGTTAAGTCAATCCTGAAATCTCCTCACGGACAAGCCCAGGTGTTTGTCACCCAGATGATCCTAGATCCTGTGAAAATCAAGATCAACTGTCACACATAGAGAAAGTGTCATCTGGAGTTGTGACCCTGTGAGAGAAAAGTATGATTTTTGCTTTCTTGTGTACTTTCTCTATAGTCTCTTTTCTTTGCCTTTCTATGTGTGTGCTTGTATTTTTCTTCTTTTCAAATTTGAAAATTATGGCTCCTGTTGTCCTTATAATCCAGCTTTTATCCTTTCTTCGAACCATTATTTGGTAATTTCTCATGTCACTGTGTTTTGTGGTTTCCTTAGGTGGTTTATTAATTGATTCCACTGTTTCTGTTTTTACCTATTTTTACGTTTAAATTGTTTGCAGGTTTTAAAATCAATATTACTGCAGTGAATTTGCATGTATATCAATAATAAATCAAGCAATCTAGTTGGTGGGCATCTCTTTAAGGATTTTGCCAATATTTACATATCTTGTCTTTATCATAGCCCATGATGGAGGTTTTTGTTACCATCTGCAGTTTACAAAGGGGAGATGGAGAGGTTGAAGCTATATACCTTCTCTGCAGTCACATTGAGTGTGGTGCTCCAGGTCACCAGAGTCTGCATTCGTCATCACCTCCATACCTACTATCCTAGACTACATACTGTTTTCCTTAATGGGAAGTTCCAAACTGGAAGACATCTAAAATGTTCTGAACCTACCTTTAAAGTTATTTGTGCTTTAAAAAAAACCATTTTTGTTCCCATAAAATTACATTAGTTCAGAGCCCTCCAAGTGGTATGTGAGTGCTCTTTTCCTGAGTCATCCTTGCATATATACATATACATATATAGTCATAATATATTTTCAGTATCTATCTATCTATCTATCTATCTATCTATCTATCTATCTATCTATCTATCATTCTATCTATCTATCTATCTATCTATCTATCTATCTATCTATCTATCTATCTATCTATCATTCTATCTATCTATCTATTATCTATCTATCTATCTATCTATCTATCTATCTATCAATCATTCTATCTATCTATCTATCTATCTATCTATCTATCTATCTATCTATCATTCTATCTATCTATCTATCATCTATCTGTTTTTATTTTATCATTTTACTTTTTAATTTCAGGGTTCTATGTGTATGTGTGTACATATTTGTGGAAGGGGATACATGTGCCATGTTGTTCATGTGGAGGTTAGAGGTCAACTTGCAGCAGTCATCTCTTTCCTTTTGCCATATGGATCCTAGGTATCAATTCAGATGGCCAGATGCAACAAGTGAGTTTATCTGCTGAGCTAGCCTTCCCAAGAGTTGGTTTTGTTTGTTGTTATATGGTTATTATATTTTTGATATTAGGTCTGACTGTGTAGTCAAGACTCTCTGGGAGGCCTTGAGCTCACGTGATCCTCTGCTCCAGGCTCCCAAGTTCTGGGATTACAGGTGTGTCGCCACACCTGGATCATTTTCATTCTATTTTAAACAACAGTATCAGTTTGGGTGAAGAAATATTGTTTTCCTTTGCGTCTCTTTGCAAATCACAGAGTCTTAGGGAAGAAAAGAAAATAAATAGCCATTCTTTCTGTCTGTGCAGTTGATAGGCAAGAAAGGCCTGGAGTCAGGGACTTGGGGCACTTGAGGGGGTGCACATGTAGGGTGCTCCTTGGCAGAAGAACCCTAGCCAGGACCTTAACCCTTTGCAGTGTATGCAACATGGGCTGTAGACATTCTTACTGGGATTTCTGTCCTGCTCCAAGGTGGAAAACTGCTGAGGACAGCTGAGTAGCCCCGTGGATCTCTTTTCCTCTCATACCTCCTTGGAGCCATGCAGAATACATGCTTCTGGGTTTACTGAGCTCAGGATGTACCTGGCCCTGAGTTAGGAGTTTATGCCATTTAGATACACGTCAGCTCCAGGAGTTATCATTGTCCTAGAAACGAGTAAAGAGGCTGAGCTGTGGTGAAGTCATTTGCCCAGCTCACACTCCAGGACTCAGTGGGGTTTTTAATTTTGGCATCCTCAAGGAAAGAGTACAGCTGTGCTTCATGTCCCTGCAATGTCTGATGCCTGACAAACAAAGCATGCCATGCACTTCTGGATAAGGATTTTCCATCTTGTGAGCATGTGATAGAGGAGTCCCGGGGCTGCAGGAAGCACCTGGATAGGGACCTGAGGAAGCAGGAGCTGGCTTCAGCCTCTCGGTATTGCCTATTTTGAAAGCACTTTGCTTTAAATTAGTGACATTCAAAAAAAAAAAAACAAAACAAAACAAAAAAAAAACCAAAACATTTGATGTGGTTGGCACTATTTCTTTGAGAAGAAAAAAGAAATTGCCCTGTTTGAATTGAAATGTTCCCAGGATATGGCCAGTCTGCACACTCTGAAATGCATGTTTTCCGTATTTTAAAATACACATACAGACCCTGTGTACATAAACTGGATGCTGCTGCAACTTGAGAACTGCATCCAGACCTCTATGGTTCTCACCCATGGGCTTTTTATTTTTATTGTTCTACTGATCCAGGACTTCATGCCTCCTAGGCAGTGTTTTTCCACTAAGTTTTAGCTTCCAGTGGTTTTATCTGGAGACAGTTGAGATTGGCTCAGTCCCCCTTGTGACCCATGCCCCTCTGTTGGCAGCTATTAAAAGCCACAGGGCATCTGGGATGAACTGCTGGCTTATGTTGGAGCCAAGGAAGTCATGACTGGGATTCTTCATATTTTAATGACACTTTGCTTCCTCAACAGGAAGCTTCCTTTTGGGGTCTGTGAGCATTGGAGGGGCCAAAGATCTCCAGTTTGCATTGGACCACCCCTTTCAGTACTTCACTAGAATGGTCCAATCCGAAAGGAGGATGCTCTTTTGCCAGGAATCTCATGAGGTGGACAATGGGCCGGAAACAGAACATTTTTTAGGGCTATCATTTCCCCAACTCCCCTGCCTCACCTCTAGTAATTTACATCAAACCAGAGTCCTGGGGTCCTCCATTTATGCTTCTTTGTCCCATATCATTCATCCTTGTGACTTAAGAACACATACAAGGAAAACCTGGCTTGCAAGAGACAATGACTATTCAAACTACATTGGCATATGTGGAGTGCCTTGAAGCTGTCTGGAGCCGTAGGCTGCCTTTGGCTTTCGTCGGTAGATCCCATTAGAATTGGGGAGACCGGACTCCAGTAAACCAGCCCTTTAACACACACAGCCTGTCATCTCCGGGCTGTTGAACAATATTGTTCTTTCTCTCTGTCTCTCTGGCTTGATTTCATCATTCTCCTCCATCATTTTTCCCAGTGATTAGTTGAATCAGAGTGATTTTATCATGCTTGGGCCCGATTTGAATTCTTCTCCACTGTGCAATTATCCTATCATAGAAAGTCCTATTTTCTGCCCGTCAGATGTCTGAGGTAAATGTGAAACCTAAAGTGGCCTGCCCATTATATAACCTCTGTCATACAGCTGGTAATGGACTACATGCAACTTTTTTTTTTTCCGGACTAGCAAATTATAAATAACCTTAGCCTCCATAATTGCCATTAACATAATGGTGCCATCATTATGACAGCTTCTCTTAACTCTATTTTATAGCAAATTTTCATGCCATGGGTAGTTTGAATAATTTTTGTGAATCCGCTCAAAGGCTAGCTCCAGGTTGTTTGAAGGAGCAAGACCGCCGCTTTCTTTTGTATATAGCAGTCATGGGTTAGGCATAATCTCTCTATTTCTCTATTCAAATATGTACATGTTATCCAGCCCTCAGTGGGTGTTGCTGAGCAGTTTATATCAAGTTTCCACTTCCTTTGAAGGGTCAAGAAGTGGAATCAAATTGTTTTTAGTTTATTAGCATCTCAAGGAGCTTTTCCAAATTCCAGATTTAGCAGAAATAATATGCACCTGTCTCCTGCCAGTGGCACTCTCACTGGGCCATTCTAAGTGACACCTGGACTGCTTGTCTGTGACATAAGTCAGAACTTATTTGAGATGTTGACAGAAGGCAAATTTGGCATTGCTGAGCGGCTGATGGCAAGAAAAGCACCCTGATTTGAGCAGAGGAGGAAGGCGATGGATAGGCTATTACCTGGTCTTGGTTATGTGGGCAGGCAGCCTTTGTCTTTCAGATCTGGCCCTTCACTGGGAGCAGCCAAAACTGTCAGTCACCTGGAGGCATCTGCTCTAGCTCTAGGGAACTCTGAGTAGGCAGAGCCACTGTGGAGAACTTGTGATTCTTCGGTACGCCCTCATTTCTGAAATGTGGCATCTGTAGAATGACTTTTGCCTTGGGTCATGCAGAGACACTCCACCTTTACCGGCTAGATTTGGGCAGACTTGTAGCCCCTTCCCCCATTTCCTCAGGGGTCCTGGTTGCTGCAAAGGTTAGGATGGGCTTTGCGCTGAGTCCTACAGAGCTTAGACACCCATGAACTTAAACACATCTCCAGGAGAGAGGGGTAGGGAAGCATGAAAAGGTAGTGCCTATTTTGGTAGACTATCAAGCAGAACTAAATACTTAATTGACTATTGGAATAGTCTGTAGTATCTGACAAAATGAACTTCAAGGAGGACAGGGAGGAGACATAGGACACAAGTTGTAACTACACTCACGACACGAAGAGTTTGTTTTCAAACCTTCAATGAGATATTTAATGAATTCCCCCAACCACTGGCAGCATGTCGCTGTAAATAAGCCTAACCCCCTTGCTCTTGCTTTCTGATTTCCGTTGGTAAAATGAGAAATTGGGCACTTGAAAAGTGTTTTGCTTAAGAATGCACGCTCGCTTCTTGGAGGAACTAAAGGAGACTAGACTTTGTGTTCAGGTCTCCTTCCTCCAGCTACCCGCTGTTCGCTGTGGAACTGATTCCTATTATAGCTGTGCTGTGCTAAGTAATTGCTGTTGTACAGTAATTCAATTTCAGCGCATTCACGCGCCAGTTCCCAGATAGAAGCTTATCTGGAGAAACCTCGGACTTGAAAGCTTTTTATCTAGAAATTCCACATGCCGTGAGTCACTTTTCCTAGGTAACAGATATCAGCATTTGCATTTAATAAACATTTACCTTCTCAAAAAAAAAATGAATTTCTTTCCCTTCCAGAAGAGATTTGCGCCGGTCTTCCAAGAAGCCAGAGGGTACTATTAAAGCAACTTTCTTTAGCCGTTTCTTGACTGATGTGTGTCTACATATGTATGATTATAAAATGCACCTACACTGCCATGTAAATATATACACTGCAGACACAGGAAGCTGAGGACAGCTAACACAGACTCTAGTGGCAGCAGGAGCCAGGAGTGATTAATTGTTATGGGATAGAATGAATATTTCTGGCTTCAAAACTCGTCCTTACAGGTGTTGAGACTACTGATGGGACATAGTTTCCAAATACTGTCCATTTTAAGTTAGGGATGAAATGCACAATTTTGTCGATAATTTCTAAATTGTTTCAGTAGAGGCCACACGTCCTAGAAAATAGAAATAGTACAAACTGTACACAATCGGTAAAAGGGAAGAAGAAAGAAGGGGAGGAAGAGAGAAAAAGAAAGAAAGGAAGGAAGGAAGAGAGAGAAAGAGAAAGGAAGGAAGAAAGGAAAGAAAGAAAAGGAAAGGAAGGAAGGAAGGAAGGACGCAAGAAAGAAGGAAAAAAAGAAAACACCAGGTTGGGGGGGTAGGTAGGGAAACAGGTTGGATCTAGGATCAGTTGGGGGGAGAGAATGAATGTAATCAAAACACATTGTACAAACTTTTCAAAAAATTAATAAAAATTAAATTTAAAAATTAGTAAATTGAAAAGCACAAGGCAGGAAATGTTCACAAGCATTCCTGCTTCCTTTTTGTGGATGTTGAGTCCAGAATGAGAGACACCAGGTCCTCAGGATCTGGAGTCCTCAGACACTGTTAGTCCTCAGCCAAAGGGAGTCACTGAATTTGAGATAATTTTATGTGAGCACTCGTTTATTTTATAAACCAATTTGAATTGAGCCATTCCAGAGGAGACTTTATAATGTGAACACACCACATAATATTATATATAAGTGTAATGTACAGAAACAATATATACCACCAATAAGCCAATTTATTATGACTTTCCTGTAAAAGCTTTGTCATAAGGCACAGCAAAACTAATTTTCCAACTTCAAGTGATTAGGAATCTAGATTAGAGACAGAATGAAATATATTAAGACCATGTGTCTGTCTGGCTAAACTCTAAAACCTTTCCTTGCTGCTGTTGTTAGTTTTGCTTAGATTTAAACAATGTCTCTTTTGTGGCTGGGCATGGTGGCATATGCCTTTAATTCCAGCATGTGGGAGGCAGAAGCAGGCAGAATTCTGTGGGGATCAAAGAAAGACCTGAGTGAATGTGTAAGCAGTTATAACAGGTCTTTTTTTTTTTTTTTTTTTTTGGTTTTTCGAGACAGGGTTTCTCTGTGTAGCTTTGCGCCTTTCCTGGAACTCACTTGGTAGCCCAGGCTGGCCTTGAACTCACAGAGATCCGCCTGGCTCTGCCTCCCAAGTGCTGGGATTAAAGGCGTGCACCACCACCGCCTGGCTCAGGTCTTTCTTTAGACCGCTCCTGAATAATGTCATGGAGACTTTTTTATTAATTGCGAAAGCTTGGACTTAGCTTAGGCTTGTTCCCAACTAGCTCTTAAAACTTAAATTAACCCATTTATATTAATCTACGTTCTGCCGTGTGGCTTGTTACCTCTTCTCAGTGCTATATATCCAGCTTCCTCTAAGTCTGGCTGGCGAAACTCCCAGGCCTCAGATTCTTTCTCCAAGTTTCTATCTCTCCCTGGAAGTCCCGCCTAAATACTGTTTGTTCAGCTCTTTATTAACCCAATCAGAAGGTTCCTTAGGCAGGTGAGGAAGGACAGAGACACATCTTCACACAGTGTACCAAAAGCTTATCCCAACACGCAGTGGATGACGTCCTGAGGGAATACCTATTGTTGATAATGGCCAATGCTCAGACCCATGGGAATTGGGAAAGCCTTCCTCCGGTCCGTGTATAAACGCTGACAGACTGTACAGAAGGCATCGACCACGGCTTCTCCTTTTGGGTGGTCAGAGCCTGAGACTACTGCAGACATCTATAGCTGACTCTCCCAGGTGTGCTGCACGTCATAAGTTCCAGGATGCTGTGTAGAGGGCGCAGCAGCTCTATCTATCAGTGTGAGAACAGTCTGCCCAGTCCCAGCTTTTCTGTATGTGTGTCTGTGATTTCTTCATCCTCTTGTCTGGTCAGTCAGGTATCCAGGACCAAGCCATTCTTAGATGCAGTAGGTCTCTGTGAGTTCCAGGCCAGCCTGGTCTACATAGTGAATTCCAGGACAGCCAGGGCTGTCTAATGAGACTCTGTCGTAAATAAGATTCTTTTTTTTTTTTCCTGTTTCTTGTTTCCAGACCAGCTTGATAATTAACTTGGGAGTTTGTCCATTAGATGAAATGGGCTTGAGATAACAACACACTGATTTTCTTACATGAAGCAGAGGAAAACAAAGCCCTCCAAATCCAAACCCAGATAGCTAGGTGAAAGCCAGAAATGTCTGTATTGTAGTCTCAAACAAGACTGTTAGATCAGACACAGACTAATGGGCCAGCAGACAAAAGGACACACGAGCAATGACATGAAGTCATTATTACCATGTGCCCAGATTAAAGAACACGTAATGGGTATATAATATTTATAATATATTATGTTTATAATAAAGCAGACTGCTCTCAGCAAAAGCAAGGTAAACAGTTTACATTTTGGTGTCTGTGTAAAGAGTGACCCAATGAAAGACAAAAAGAACAAAAGGTAAACTCTACTTACACAGATCAGAGTAATTTCTTTCCCAGTTTTAAGAGTGAGTCTGCAGGAAGGGGACACCCTTAGGAATGAGCATTTCTGAGAAAAGCCAGAAAATCTTGTCAGTAGAGTTCTGTGACACTCCTCAGAGAATCCCAGTGAGGGACCCTCAGAGGGGCAGCGTTCTGCCCAGGGTTTGCCCGTGAGTGTAGGTAGTGCTTCTCCCACTAGGGCTTATCTTCAAGGAGGCTTTTGAAACAACTTGCCTCACTTGGGGTTACTGGAAAAGAGGGCAGATGGGAAGGATAGAGAAGGAGGAAGACGCTGGGTCACAGTCTAGGTGAGACTAAGGAGTGAGGGCCTTCCTTTAAATTTAGTAGAAGTCCCAGTGCTCGGGAGGCAAAGAAAGGGATGGTCCCTGGGGCCCACTGACCAGCTGCTCTAACCTAACTGCTGAGGTCCAGGTCAAGGACAGGCCCCATCCCAGAATCACACACACACACACACACACACACACACACGCACGCACGCACGCACGCACGCACGCACGCACGCACGCACGCACATTCCTGCTGCACTTGTATGCATCCATCCATGCATAAAACAAAAACAAAGAATTTGAGAATGTCAAATAGTCCTTATTTTTAAAAGCACTGGGATGTTCAGTTAACATACTAACTGAATGCAAAACCAGCTGAAGTACTAACTGGTATTTCCCCCCCTATGACCCTCTTCTTTGAATTTCTCTCCCATTTTAGTGTCTTGTTTGTTCTCTGAGAATGCCAGCCTTCTGTGCTAGCTGAAGGGAATGGTGTTTGGTATCAGGGTTCTGTGCTGCTTGTGGCTGTAGCTTCCTTGACCCCCACCCCAAGGTTAGCTCCTCCCACTGTATCTTGGGATTTGAGATATAGAGTGAATATTCCGTGTCTGTCTTTATGGCTGAGTTTCCTTCCCACCTGAGAAGGGTCTCTGCTGTCTCGAACCTCCCCGGGAGTGCACATTCCGGGGGCTTTTCCTTGACACCTCTACCATGTTGAACTGGAGGGAACAAGGTATGTGGATGTTTTGTGTTTTGATGATCTGGCACTTGTTCTATTTTTTAACTAAAAATGAGCAAGATTGTAACAGGGAAGGCACAGAAAACACAATTATCTATTTGAGGAAAGACAGGAGAAAAGGCTGAATGTTCTCAGATACATGCTCTGACTGGATATTCCTAAACAACTACAATTCTCTAAAAAAAAAAAATCAGAAAATAACCAACAGCCATCTCAGAATAAACCAGTGGACTATTGTACAAAACAAATTGGTTATCTGGGCCACAGAAAGAACTCATCAAAATCCACACAAGGAAGCAGGGTTGTTTGGGCACCAAGGCCCGTGCTGGTACCTAACACCAATCCTGTTATTCTTTCTGTATTGTGTTATCCAAGGCTTGTCCTTGGAGCCCCACATGGGATGCCAAAACCCTGATACAAAACACAGTTATTAACTCAGGGGGAATAAGAGATCATTTATTATGAGCCAAATATGAGTGGCCCAGGCAGCCCAGGAACATGGATTTGGATTGCTTCAAATAGCATGTTTAAGCATAGACTCAGCTAAGTGGACACTTACTGTCACAGAAGGAGGAAGTTATTAACCACAGCATTTACCTAACTTATTTGTGGTAGCTCCAGCAGGTGGACCCGGTCAGGTGGGTGGAGCTCAACTGTAGTCTCGGACGCTGTTGTCTGATGACATTCTTAGATTTGGGGTTGGTGGGAGGCAGGGTTCAGTTAAGTCACAAAGGGTTTGCCCGGTAGTTAAAAGGCTGTGAACCATATACAGTAGGTAGGTGAGGTGGCTTTGAGCGGATTAAAGATAGTCTAAGGTGATTCTGGCTCTGGATCTCGGGCATTTCAGCTCTCCACAGTCCCAGAGCTTGAAGCTGCCAGTCAGCCTTGTAGAATATTCATAATATGTGTGAGCTTTTTTACCCACTTGGGAATTTCTGTGTCCAATGTGTTTAATGCCAAGTAGTTGGCAGCCAGCATTTAAAAACAATACATATTGTAAACATTTTTACATGATGATGAATATAGGTTTCTCTTAGCTTTCATAATTATAGAATAATGCACTCTCTGGCGTTACAGACAAGCGGTTCTCTTGAATACTGAGGCCAAGTGCAGGCCTTTCACCGTTACTGGCAACAACATAATATCTTCTCCCGTAAAGAAATTTGGCCTTGTATTTGACGCAGAATCAAGGCTCTGGGCCTGAGTTGCCAGGCTGCTTCCTGTGGGATCGGTGAGACACTGTTTTTGCGCTGTCCTCCCTCAGTGGCCATTAGTTGACCTTTGGCCTTCGTCATCCTATAGGCAGGAAGTGATGATTCACGTCCTCTGTGACTTTTCCTCGGTGCTGGTAGGTCTCTTCCAGCTTCCTATTGGGGTGTGAAGCAAATGACACCAAATCAGAGAGAACAGCTTGAGAGTGGGCCGGGCCAGGGAAAACCTCACCCTCTAACAGGGAGGTCTGGAGCTCAGGCACTCTGACTGACGTGTTTGGGGAGCCTCCCCTTCTCTTTATCGTCCTGTATACTAGGCTTCCTGTGTGGGGGTGCAAGCTGTTTAGATGAGTTCTGGAAACCCCAGCTTCTCAGTGTTGTCATAACCACAGTGTTTGAGATCCCTCTTCTGAAGGAGAAATCCCCCCGTTGCAGGAAAAGGGACACTTGGCCACCCCCTCCTTCGAAAAGTCCCACTCTCTGTGCCTTTTGGGCACATACGCTGAGTCCCCAAATCACCTTGGCCTACTCTTCCTAAAGGTGCTGCATACTCATTAGCCATCTTTATACATGCTCATTGCTTACTTTTTTTATTTACCATTTTGGCTAACTGCCTATTCACCCTTACCCATGTTAATGCTGTGCTGTGTGTTTTCTTGATTCCAGTGTTAAACCTGACCAGTGTCAAAACCTACAGAGTGCTCACCAAGGCTTTGCTACTTGACTCACAGATCTCCACTCTGGGGTCAAGATCAACCAAACCTTGAGTGACATATGCTGTAACTCTTTCTTGTGGCCAGAAAAAGCCTGAGTAAAGAGAGATATACTTGAGTTGAACTGCAGAGAAGTCTTGGGGTCTTCCAGACCCTCCCCTGTCTCTTTCACGTGAATGAGCTATCTGCACGACACCCATGCCAAGCTGGGTTCTGCTTAGACCAACTATGAACTTGGACCAATCTCCCCTAGTGGGGCCTCTCCTGAAGTAGGTGAGTGGAAGGGGCAGAGGTTAGACCAAATCTACTGCTCTGATATTAAAGATTTCCAGAGAGAGAGAGAGAGAGAGAGAGAGAGAGAGAGAGAGAGAGAGAGAGAGAGAGAGAGATAAGAAAGCTCTTCTCTTTCTCGACCTTCCTTCCTTCCTTCCTTCCTTCCTTCCTTCCTCCCTCCCTCCCTCCCTCCCTCCCTCCCTCCCTCCCTTCCTTCCTTCCTTCCTTCCTCCCTTCCTCCCTTCCTCCCTCCTCCTCATTTCTTTTTCTCCCTCCATTCCTCCCCTCTTCCTTCCATTTATCCTTGTCTTCTCCTCTCCCTCCCTCCCTTCTCTCTCTCTCTCTCTCTCTCTCTCTCTCTCTCTCTCTCTCTCTCTCTCTTTCTCACACACACACACACACATACACACACACGTATGAGAGAGAGAGACAGAGGCAGAGAGAGAATGAGGACCCTGATTCCTGGAGAACTGTAGGAGGAAGTCAGCCTTGGGAGGCCTTCACTCAACAGAGGAGCTCACGTATGCCCCCAGTATGCCCCCCCCCCCATGTTCATCCCTGTGCCTGGCCGGAGCCCTGAGCAGGATGCTGGAGTGTGGAGCTGAATGCCCAGGAGCTTGTGTTCACTTCTTCACTTGCAGCAGGTGGTGAGCATGGATGGCTCACTCCCTGTGAAGTACAACAGACTGGATTCTAAGCCTGTACAAGAGGTCTTCATAAACTTGGTGGCTGTTCCCTGAGAGGTCAGAGAGGAGGATTTTAGAGCAGTCCGCATCTGTTCCAGGACGGGTCCCAGCTGTGGAGTGGCTGAATCAGAGTAACGGCTAAAATCCCTGCTCCAAGTCATCACCACTGTCATCACGATGTGTGGAGAGTTGCAAGTGTTTTACCCCAGTGTCTATTATTCAATCCCCTACTAGAACCAAGAGGTCATCAGGGAGGAACCCTGACACCGTGTTCCCTTTGTTTAGTGAATGTCCGAATGAATGTACTTGCCACATGGTCATGATGCTGTGATGGGGTGAGCACCCCACGCTGGAGGAAGCTTTGTTCCAAGACGGAGTGGTGAAGGGCCACAGCATTGCCATGAGTGCCACCTTAGCCATCCGTTCTCTGCCCTGGAGGATCTATTGCTCCTGGGTTCCACCCATGGAGTTTACATTTGGTTTCTGTTATGGAAACAGAGGAGGAAAACGAAAAAAGAAAAATCTCTGTGTTCATAGCAAAATGTCATTTAAAAACCTACTTCCCACTTTTCATTGCTTGTTTTTATTCTCCCTTTACAAAATCTGGTTTTGAAAGCTTTCCAGGGGCTTTGCTTGAGAGCAAGTGGTCCAAGCATCCTGGAAAAGAGGACTGTGGCCATGGAATGCTCACCTCATATGAAATTACAGCACTGTTTTCTGCCATTAGCCAAAGAGCGCTTACGTCCCACCAGGAAGTCTCTACAGAGACTGTGTAATAACCCTACCTATGCTCTTGGGCCATCTGGTTCCTTGGGTTTAGGAGCTCGGGGCTGCTCTGGAGGAGGAATGCATGCCTAGTCTACAGCTCAGCCTGAGCGGGTGGGCTGGGCTGGCTGCGGAAGGCAGGGCTGCACCAAGGGCCTTGTTCCAGCCTGGTGTTTTCAAAGTAAAATGTTGTTCCAACACACTGGGCTAGGCAGGAAATAATGTCACTTAATTTATACTCAGCCACAGCGAAAGAAATCTTAAAAGGTTTGTGGGTGGCAGGAAATTACAGCGAATTACTGACATGTCACCATCAAAAGATTCAAATGACAAAATAAAACCATAATAATTGCAGTAATAATAATAACAATAATAAAAGACCACTGGTTCTGATTGTATAAATTACTAACAGCAGAACAACTGTTTCTGGCAATATTTTGAATGCACATTCACTATGTGCAACTGGAGACTGTTGGTGGCCTTGGCGACAGCTTTGGGGTCGTTACTCAGTTTCCCCTATGGAGAACAGGAGCAGCTGGGCCTGCAAACAGTGAAATTATTTACGCTCTCTAAATTAGGTTAGGAGTGGAAAATGAAAAGGTAGTTAGGGATTCATTGGTGTTTCATTTACGCTGCATTCAGCAGACAGATGACAGCCCTCGCTGGTAATCAGAGGCTTTGTTCAAAATCAGCTAGAAGGTCGTTCGCTGCACGTCCCTGGCTCGCTGGCTGCTTGAATAGACGCTGTGTACTGCTTTGTACCATCAGGAAGAAATATGGAGAGATTTCTTCATATGCTTTTTAATTGATTTTTTTTTTGTATCAGTTGGTGAAGCTAATCAACTCTGGGGGAATATTCCGAGAGCCTTTCTTGTCCCACACAGTGACTCTGGGTCATTTTATTAGTTCAAAAGAGACAGCTCCACGAGCCTTCTGGAAGCCTCAGGTGGAGGAGAGATGAAAATCTAGGTCATCATGGGAGTGGCTTGGGCATCCCACACCAGCCAATGAGATGTCTTCTCACCCCTGAGCAGGGAGTGCAACTCGTGAAGAGTTGTGGCTATGCAGACAGTGGCCCCCAACATATTCACCCGGAAGTGAGTGAACAAGGGGCTCCTGCGGAAAGCTGGGGAGCTTGAAGGAAAGCAGGGCATGCAGGCAACTTTGTGGCTTCTTTCAGGCTGCTGTGGAGTCCAGTCTGCCTACCTGCCTGTGCAGCCTGTTGCTGTGGTGGCCGTGGTCTGAGGATGGTGCACAGCCCTTGTGCTGGAGAGAGGGAAATCAGAATTGGCCCCTTAGGTCAGCTGTGATAGAGATGATTTAGTACTAGGGGAGACCCAGCCTTTGCTTGGCAAAGGTGAACATCGGTGGCCATTGTCCTCGATCTACTCTCGTGTGTGTGAGAGTCGGTTACAAACACATGTGATGGTGAATCGCTTCATTCTCGTGGTATTGCTTTAGGAGAGATGGGCAAAGAAAGAGGGGAAACTGTATCCCTATGTGCCTGTGACCCTAGGCCTGTCCTGATCTGTTTGCATAGGCTTTAAGGGCAAGGAGGAATTATATATGAAATTAGAAGAATAATGTTACTTTTATGTAGCTGTTAAAGTACTGACGTAGATCTGTTTTTATTTACTGTTACAGAAAGCTCGCTCATATGATAAAAAGATCTTGTCACAAAGCAATATGCATAGTTTCCTACCAGTGGTCTAAATAAAAGTTTGTATCTATATAAAGAAATTCGGAAGAGTAAATTCCTAAAATTTACAGTTGCTGAAACGAGAAACACGAAGTAATATAAAATACCTGGATTTAAAGCTTAAGAGATGGAGAGGTGTGGTCATCCAGGGCTCTGCTAACATAGAGCTTAACCTCACCGGACTGCCTGGTCCACTGATGTCCACTTAGTTCCCAGGTATAGCTATTCCTACTCTGTTCTTGAAATCACTGAGTTTATAACCAACATATTCATCAGTCAGAAATGGCTACAACGTACTCATTCAGGGAACATAACTGTCTTAAGCAGATGAACTTTGAAAACTTCTAGGCAGGACAATTACCAGCTCTTGTAATTACCGTGCCTACCTTGTACAAGCTAGTTAGAGGCATGGTCCCAGTTGTTATATGTATGGTCATCATAGTTATCAACATGGTCATGCTACTGAGTGTGTCTATTGCTGCTTCCATATGAAAGGTTCCCCCACTGGTTCTTGTGTTCAAACACTTGATCCCCAACTGTTTAGGACAGCTGTGGAACCTTTAGGAAGTGAAGCCCTGCTAGAGGAAGTAGGTCATGCTGCCCTGGCTTTGAGGTTTCACTTCCTTTCCCCACTTCCTGTTTACTCTTTGTATCATGGCTGTGGATACAATGTGACCAGCCAACCTCTAGCTCGGTTACCCTGCCTTCCCTACCATGATAGACTGTGTCCCCTGGAACTGTCAGCCAGAACAAAGACTCTCTTTCCTTAGAGTGCTTCTTATAAGGGATTTTGTCACAGCAGAGAGAACAATAACATCCCTTCTTATTTGCTAAGTTTCTGTGCTGTGCTGCACACACATCATGCCACTTAATGATAGGGCTCTGAGAAATTAGATGAATAAAAATGTTAAGTGGAACCTGGGGGAAGATGATTCCAGGTAATATAATAGTTTAAGGTGATATGGGATTCCTCTCTCTCCAAACCCCCAGCTCAGACTTGTCCCGAGATTTTCTTCACCTTTAATATTTTAGGAATCCAGCCCTGGTTTAGACTCTTAGCTAGCGAAAGTCTTCCTTGTCAAGTTGTGTGTTTTCTTCCAGGCTCTAAGAAGTCTTGACCTAGTGGAAATCATTCCCAGTCTGATCTCATTGGTAGAATTAGAAACAAAACCAACCAAACAAGACCCAAAGCACAGGAGTGGCACTCTCTTTCCCTCCAGCACACTAGAGTGATGACTGGAGCCATCTCTCTCAGGTGGAGGAGGGGATGAAGAATGCTCAAAGCGTCTGCATTTGAATATGCTGCACTTATCTTGCTGTGCAGGCAACTTATAGAAAAAAATAATTAATCAAACTTCATTCTAGGAAAAGAGCATTAAGCCTTCATCAACAACAACACAGAGACCTTGCCGTGACAGGAACGCAACAATAAAGGAGTTATTTTAGCAGAATTAACAGGAAGAAATTAGCCCCGCATATCCTTCCTTTTTATCACAGTGTGGTGCATTTACATATTTCGAAATTTCCCATTTGCATAGTCAATGACTTTAAATTAGACTCTCACATCTCCTCCCTGATGTTTGTCATGTGTGTAACTTGTCTTAATAACTGAGTCGTTAGAATTTAAAACAACAGCTATTTAATCATTGCCCCCTCCCTCCCCCCAAAACATAGAACATCATTACTCTTGCATTCTTTTAAGATGCTTTCCTGGGATGTATTTCACATATGACTGAGACACATGTGTATTTGCTTAGGCTGTTCCGAAACACATTGGATACATGTGTGAGTCAAGTTCAGGCGCTCTGATTTATCTGGGAACTGCAGCTGTGAATGGAAGGGTTGAGGAATGCTTTGAACAAATATCCGTTGGGAGTAGGATGAAGGGTACATTTCTTTAAGAACACCTGTCATGTCAAGAATTAGCAATAAAAACTCAAGAATAGAGATGCAGCTATTTGTCTTCTCTCTCTGCCCTAAGCTCCCTTTATCTGTCCATCACCTGCACAGAGGTGCACAGTGCTCACCTATCTGGGACCACTTTTCCTCGGACAGGTCACCTGTAGGACCTGTCCTGGGACCTCAGGTGGCACACTGTTAGAGCCTTTGGGGAGATATCTACTGGGCAGTAATTAGAGGAGGAGAGAGATCTACGTCTAGGTGGTGCCTAAGGAGAACAAGTTGGACAGCAAAAATGACTGACGATCTTCTAGGTTGGCATATGGCTCAGGGCAGAAGTGGTGGCAGAGAGGGATGGAGAGTGGAGTACAGTAAGGAGCTGGGAAAGGAAGTAGATGGTGGTAAGGTTGGCTTCTAGCAAAACTAGGGCTTCTTGTGAAGTCTGTAGGGTGGAGCTCTTGGCTAACAGAAGCAGTTTGTTGCTATATTTATTTGAATGCTTCCCCCAAACACCTACGAGGGTAGATTTCAGTGTGTTTCATTCCATGCCCAGTACCTCCCAAACCTAACTTGGTGGACAACAAGCGTTCTTGGACAAGTCTTGGCTCCTTTGTGGCTGGCCATCTCTCCTACCCACCTCACTGAGCATACTCTAAGGACAGAGACCAGGGCTGTGTACCATCCATAGGGTATAGAGCCCACTCAGTGCTTGGAAGCAATACTTGCAGGTCCCAGAATCCTGTTCAAAAAGACCCTCACTTTACTTCCAGCTCAGTTAGCAGATGGACCAGTTTAAGACTGTTCTATTTTGAGAAGTCTGCCACCCAACAAGGGCAATTAGTGGGTGGAAGGAACCTAGTAGGGACCGGCCCAAGAGGGACAATCACCTGTTAATTCTGCAGCCTACATCCCACTGGGTCTCAATGCTGAAAGCAGTTATAGAGAGAAAGGCTGTAATTTGCTGACTTTCAGTAATGGCTTCTTAAAGCAGGTGCTCTTAGTGTATCTCGGGGATTCTAGCGATTTTAAGAGTCTGGCTTTAGAAGGACTTTCTTTTGTGGAAGCAGGACCACAGCACATTTGCCTACAGTGTATCTTCTGCTTCTGGGGCATTTAATTGTGCAGATACCCAGGAAACCCTCGGGAAGCTGGCTCATCACTTCTTTGTGGAGCAGAGTATCTGACAGCCTCTCTTGGAAAGCTGAGGATAGCTACCATTCTTGTGAGACCTGAGGCCCATTCCCAATTCCTTCACCTGTAAAATGGACACCTTGACATGTGATCAGGTCCCATTAAGGATAGTGGTAGGTCAGTGTTTGATTCCAGGTCACCTGCTACCTGTTTGAGTAGAAACACCCATGCAGGTGACATCAGGACCAACGTGGGGACAAATAAGGAGCCATGGTACAGCATGATCCTAGCTCTTGGCTGTGAGAAGACTTGGTGAGTGTGAGTTTTATCAGCGATGTGAATGTGAAGCATGACAGACCAGGGAGACCTGGCTCTGGTCCCATCTCAGTCATTTAATAGATAAGCCATCTTGTCTGACTCACTTGAACTTCTTACACTCCAGTATTATCAGCTATGCAGCAGGGGGACAATGCCTAGCCAATGTGTGGCTCTATGTAAAGTTCTTTAGCTCAGTCTCTGTCTTGTATCACGTTAGCCTCCAAGCCGAACGGTTGCCCCTTTCATCCAATCAGCTTTGCTGGCTTGCAAAGGGCATCGTTATGGGCCCTGTGGGTATGGGCATCCCCACACAGAAGGAAGGGCTAGGGAGGGTCACTGGACTCTCACCTAAGTGAGAGCCACATCTCCCAGCCGTTTGCATGTGATTTATCCTGATTGCCTATGGCCTCAGCAGTGGCTGGGGGAGGTGGCGGCAGTTCTCAGCCTGTGGGCCTGCCCCTTTGACAAACCTCTATCTCCAAAAACATTTACAGTACCATCATAACAGTAGCAAAATTACATTTATGAAGTAGCCACAGAAATAATTTTATGGTTGTGTGTGTGTGTGGGGGGGGGGTTCACCACAACCTGAGGAACTGTACTAAAGGGTCTCAGTATCAGGAAGGTGGAGAACCACTGGACCAGAGTAAGAAGGCTGGGGAAGGTTCATGGGAAGGAATTTTGTCTATGGGGGCTATGGGGAGACCATGATGCATTCTGGGTGAAAACTTCCTAGTGGAGTAAGTAAGCCTAGTAAACTCATTGGTTCCAGGGGTGACCTTGGGTGGACTCCAACTTCAGTTTGTCATTGGGACCTTATGAGAGAGGGGTTGTTTATGTATCTTCCAGGGAAGGAAGTTCTGTGTGTGTGTGTGTGCATGCGTGTGTAGGAGAGGGAAATGGTAATTAGCCTTTGGTGAACAGGCTGCACAGACGTTTCCTCTTGTTTGACATGATCATTGCTGGCTTGAAGCCGGGCAGCTCTGGTCACCCCCGAGAGGCCTCATGAGAGTGGTCACATTTGCATCCTATCCCTGGCGCCGGTTGGAGGAATCAAAAGGTTTTCATGAGATTTTCAGTGCATGCTCCTTCCTTCTCTGAGACTCTAGTTACCACTGCATAGGAGGTAAACAGTTGACTAGGACAGGACCATTGATCATTTAAATTCCAGTAAGCTGTTCTACAGTCATCCTGATAGCGTAGCTGTCCATCATTCAGCCATGCTCTCGTAAGTAGCCTCCTCACACTCACTGGTTCACTAGGCTGGATTTGAATGAAATCCTTTCTTGGACCTGTCAGTGCCCTACCTTTCAGGGATAAACATGTACCTCTTTACATCTCTTAAGGAGGTCATTACATTAGTACTCTGTGTGTGTGTGTTGAATTACCACACTGTACCCCACTCATATGTTCAGTTCCATGGCACATATTATTTTAGGGAGGTCCCTTAGAGTAAACTTTACCTCCTCAAAATCCCACGTGGAGAGCCCCACCTACCAACTCCTATTTACAAGGAAGCATCCTGTTTGGTGCAGGCTGGCTTCCTCAGGAGCCTGTCAGCAACCAGAGTTCCCAAGAAGAATGACGGACAAGTAGCCCAGGTGGAACACGCCTTTGTTTTCTGGAGGCCAGGGGAACATGACTCCTGGTGTGCCAGATCCTCTCACCGTCAGTGCTTGCTTCAGGAAAGTCAGAGCAGGAAATCCCAAAGAGTGTTTAGATGAGGAAACTAACCTGAGCTCAGTAGCCTGGCCTTTCAGCTCAGCAAAAGACAGAGTGGCCAGGCAGCAGGTCAGGCTTTAGTGTACTGAAGCCCACGTGGAGCCCAGGACTGATTATACCTGCCCAGCAACTTTAGCAGTTACATATGCATTGTAAACTGCACTAGGTCAAAAGTAACTATCCATGTTCTTTAAAGCAAGTCCATGAAAGTTATGGGAGGTATTTTAAAGAAATGCAGTGAATAGAGAGCAAGGAGGCCACTGGCATGATTTGGAGGGTGGTTGGAGACTCTTTCAAACCAGCCATGAGGGAATATGAGGGATATGGCCAGGAGAAGCAGTGAATAACCCATGTTGATCTTTAATGAAATAATGGCAAATGAAATGAAAAGCATTTAAAACACCCATTCATTTTATACATACATAGTTATGGACATCCATCAAGTCTGTCTGTTAGGCTGTATGCCAGCAAGGGAGGAGAACAGGGTTTGTGAAGGGCAGGTCTGAAGGGGGAATGCCAGGCAAGAGAGGGGCCAAGGATGATTATATGTCTTGAACATGAGTAACTTAACTTTCTGTGTAAGCAGACAGAGTGAGAGACAGATGACAGACAGATGGCTACACCAGGCAGGTTGGTGTGGTGCATGATGATGACGTGCCAATGTCTGAGGCCTTATCCTTGGTACAAAGGAAGACTGTCACTCATAATTAGTTGACTTTCTTTGTGCTTGGTTTTTTTCTTGTGCTTTATATGTACCAAGTCGCTGGGACCTTTTAACAACCCTTAGGAGGTTGGTAGTTGACCTGGCTTGCTCCGTGTTGCTAGAACTCAATTCAGGAGGCTGGATCGTTTATAAAAGACAAGCATTTCTTCTTTCATAGTTCGGCAGGTCAGGAGGTCCAAAATCAAGGGCCTGGCAGATGGCAAGGGTCTTTTTACTGCACCTTCCTTGTAGAAGATAAAAGTCAAGTGCCTTCCTAAGAACACCGATTCCAAGTGTCAGGGAGGAGCTCACATCATCCATATGCCTGTTAAGACCCCACGTCTCAGTGTTGTTATGTTGACAACACTCTAATTGGAGAGGGAACATATTCAAGCTGGGGCTGTAGTATTGTCACTCTTTAAGACAGAAGGAGAAAGTTCAGGATCACAGAAGGAATGTGTGGTAGCATAGATGCACACAGTTTTGTCCAAAAGCCATTATCTATCCTATACCCTGCCCCTGTATCTTAGGGATGCCTTTAAAAAAATGGGAGCACTTGCAACAGCACCCAGGCTAAAGTCTGAATTGCTTGAGTCCTACTCTCCCTATAGGAGCAGACAATGGAGTTGTCCTGTAACAGTTGAAGGCCCTGTGGGGACACCAGGTTGGATCTTTCTTAGCATAGGATAGCTTCTCAGTGCAGCCATTTGCAAGGCCTGGTACTTGAGCTAGTGCCCCCAAAGCTCATGCTTTATCATTCTTTGCTCCTTGGGTTTTTGGCCATATTATCTCAGTGCCATCTCCTGTCTTTTAATTTCCTTTAATGTTCAAATTGCCTTTTATACATGCATCTGAATACTTTCCTCTCTTACTGAGGGGCTATGTGAACCTAAGCTTACTGGAAGGTCCAAGCTAGACAGGATGGCCAAGTTGCTGGGATGCTCTGTATTGATTTAATTGTCCACACTAGATCAAGTATGGACTCCTTCCTTTTTTGAGATCTGGAGTTGAGATCATGGCTCCGTGGGTAAAGTGCTTGGTGTGCAGATATGAGGACCTGAGTTCAAAACCCTGGCCTCCAAGAAAAGCTAGGCATGATGACGTGGGGCTGAAACCTGAGCCCTGGTGAGTAGAGACAGGCAGCTCCTGGGGGCTCCTGGCTAGACACATTTAACCAGAACAAGGAGCTCCAAGTTCAGTGAGAGACACTGACCCAAAAGTGATGATGGAGAAGCATCAAGGATGACATCCAATGTCTACACATATCCATTCGAGTGAATGTGCTTGCCCACACATGTGTACACACACACACACACACACACACACACACTACATATCTGCCCCTTCTCCTTCAAAATGCCTGGGTACCTTTCATGTCTTTTCTGGCAGAGCGGCTGCTGACAGAGCTGTACCAGGGCTCCCAAAGGCAAACAACACCAGTAAATAGCAGTGACAATAGAAGGTGATGGAAGAAGCAACCAGCTCAGAGGCTGCTGTAACTTGTCATCCGGTAATGATTCTGTTTTATTATGGAGGTTAAATTACAGCAATCACGGGTGCACAAAGGCGCTGTAGCAAGAAAACACCCGGGAACAATGTTTTTCTCCTGCAGCTTGGGTGATGGGTCCCAGGAATAAAACTAACTTGTTTACTTTGGACCAGAAAGGAACACAAGACCTCTCTAGCCTGCTGTGCTGTGCGTGCCTTTTCTTTTATGAACTAAGTATGTTGTGAGCATGTGGCTATTGATGCAGAAAAGATGGCAAACCTGAAAACGTCCAGCCATGTTCTTTCTTTGTCTTCTCTCCTCTTTATATTATCAGCCCAATGTGCATATATGTGTATGTGCATATGTGGGTGTATGTATATATATTTGTATGTGTGCATGCATATATGTGTATGTGTGTATGTATATATGTTTGTGTATATATGTGTGTGTGTACTTGTATGATGATAAACTATGAGAATATGAATATTTAGCCTACTAATTACCAGTTTATAGACACTATCTTTTTCCTTTTAATATTGTTTTTACAATTGTTTACTGTCTAGGTGTGCCTGTACATGCACGTACATACCTTGGCACATAGGTAGAAGTCAGAGGATGACTTGCAGGGGTTGGTTCTCTCTTTCCACATGGATTTGGCGGCTTGAACTCAGCCCATTAGGCTTGGTGCAGGTACCATTACCAGCTGAGCCATTGTGTTGCCTCTAGACTGTGCTTCTGACATTCCCCAACATGCCATCCAAAGAGTTTGTGTCTTACAGACATTTGACTTCAGTGAGAAGATAGATCTTGGACTCCTCTGGATCCCGGTTCAAGTCCTGGCTCTGCCTTTTTGGAGCCACGTGACTAAAGAAAAGCAATTTTCTCTCTATGCTCCAGGAAGGCCAACTGTAAAATGAGGGCTTTGACTGACCTGATTCTTGGGGTATGAGGAATGTATTACCTCTAATATGTGTCTGGATACATACAAGATACTCATTAATTGTTGTTTCTACTTACCGCTTGGTACCTCAGCCATTGTGGTCTTTGTCTCCACAGGCCTTCCAGTTTCCCCAGAGCCTTGTTACTTTCACTGACTTCAGCATTTTTCAATCTTTGGAGTTTCTTTATACCAGGAATGGTATGGATTCAGGAAGCTAATTTTTAATCACAGACACCTGATCACTCCCATCATTTTTCATTTCTTTTATAATGAAATCGAAAGCAATTGGTAGACCCACTGCATGATTCTGGCCCTTCCTGACTCTCCAGGCCTGCCCCTGCTGATCCCCACAGGGACCTCTATTGGACTGCCATCTAATTCCTTAGACATTTTCACTCCAATGTCTATGCTTAGCGAGCTCTCTCTGCCTTGTCTAAGAGGGAGACCTTCCTACCTTACTTCAAAATGCCACCTCTACCTCCCTTTATCTCCTATACCATTGAGCTATTATTTTCTCTCATGTTGTCTTGTTTATATTGTTTCTTCATGAAATTCACCAGTGTATGTCTTAGTATTCTTTTACTGTGAAGAGACACCAGACACCATGACCAAGGTAACTCTTATAAAGGAAAGCATTTTGTTGGGAGCTTGCTTAAAGTGTCAAAGACATAGTCCATTATCAGTGAGGAGCATGGTAGCACATGGGTAGGCATGGTGCTGGAGAAGGAGCTGAGAACTTTGCATCCTGATACTCAGGCAGAGAGAGAGACAGACAGACAGACAGACAGACAGGACCTGGCATAGACTTTTGAAAGCTCAAAGCCCACCTCCAGTGGCACATCTCCTCCAACAAGAACACAACTCCTCCAACAAGGCCACATGTCCTAATCCTGCCCAAACAGTTCACCAACTGGGGACGGAGCATCCAAATATATGAGCCTATGGGGACCATTTTCATTCAAACCACCACAGTGTGTAACATCACCTTTTGTCTGATAGTCACCTTTCTCTGCTATAGCAAATTAACAGAGGTGGATGAACTTATAAATATGAATGGGTTACTTTGGCTCATAGTTTTGGCATTTTCAGTTCATAGTTGGATGGCCCTTATGTGTTTGGGAGGCATGATAGCAAAGAAAGGCCACTCACCTCATGGCTGGGATATAAGAGAAGAAGAAAATGACCTTCAGTAGATCTTTCAATGACATACTCTAAAAGAACTAAAGACCACCTACTAGATCCTGCCTCTCCAAGTTCCTCTGCCTCCAATAGTGTCTGCTGGGAACCAAGCTTTTAAAAACACTGTGCCTTTGGGGGATTTATTAGTCAGAGTTCTCTAGAGAAACAGAATTTATAGAATGAATATATATAAATATATATGTGTATAATATATTAAATATAAATTATAATGTATTATATGATCACATACAAGTAGAATATATATATGAGAGAGAGAGGCAGACAGAGAGAGAGAGATTTCTTAGAATGGTTTGAAGGCTGTAGTCCAGCTAACCCAACACTTGCTGTTTACTAGTGGAAAGTCCAAGAATCCAGTAGTTGTTCAGTCCACGAGGCTGGTGTTCAGTATATATCAGAACCATGGAATCATGAAGAAGTAGGTCCTAATATCAGTGAGGGAATGGACTTGCTAGGGAGAGCAAGCTTCCTTCTTCCATGTCCCTTATCTAGATTGCCAGCAGAAGGTGTAGACCAGATTAAAGGTGGATCTTCCCACCTCAAAAGACTCAAATTGAAAGTGGGTCTTCCCACTTCAAATGTTTTAGTTAGGGGGAAAAAATCCCTCACAGATGTGCCCAGATGCTTGGTTTTTAGTCGCTTCTAGATGTAGTCAAGCTGACAAGCAAGAAGAACCATCCCAAGTGACATTATGGCACCTACTTACAACACCTTCCAGTGCATCTTTCTTTCATTTTCTCTCACTCTGGAATCTGAGTCCCTAGAGGAGAAAGACTGTCCTGTGTGTCTTGGTCATCAAGGACAGTGCCTCCTCCAGCATAGGTGCTCAGTGAAATAATGTGTGTAACCAGTCAGACTTCTAGTGAGCCAGAGAGTTGATCAGAATAGTTCACTTACAAAAGATTTGAAACCCAGGTAATTAAAAAATATCCTCACCAATTCTAAGCATTTTAAAATATAAGGCCATGACATAGTTTTCTGCAAGTGGGTTGTAGAATACACTCTAGAAGTTAAGAGTTAAAAACTCCTAATGACACTGTAGTGTGTCTTCAGTTTCAGGGTGGGAAGTGACGAGATCCGAAATTCCTTCAAATTCTGATTTTCTTGTGGCTTTAAAGGGTATAATTTGTGTGATAATGTGCGAATATTTATGGAGTAATAGTGACTTTTGTACTCCTGTGTTTAGCGATGGCAGACAGTTGTTTGGGAAAAAAGAGTTTTCCAATGATTATGAGTTACAGTGGTCAGCTCACTTATGACGGACAGTGGCAGAAGGAAAAGTGACTGTGCTGAAGAAACACTTCTAGGAAGCAGGCTACAGGCATGTTCATACCATTGTTTTCAAAGACATTTGCAATATTGCTTCAAGTGTTATTCAGGTAAGGATAATATTATCATTTTTCTCTACCAATATTTTATGAAAATGTTCAAATGTATATATAACAAAATTAAGACAAACATCCCTCCTCTGTCCATCTGTCTTTCCCTCTAGTCATCCATGAATACATCTTACTTTTGGTGTATTTAAGGGTAAATTTTAGACTTGTCAATGGCATTTTGAGGGGAGACAGGATCTTACAATGCTGTCTGGGCTGTCCCCAAAGTACTGGCTTCTAGCAATCCCATTTCCCCCGTCTCCCGAGTACCTTGGATTACAGGTGTGAACTACCATAACCTGGTTGTTGCTCATTACTTGTGACAATTTATTTGGTTTTGAAAAAGAAACAAATGCTTTTTAAAATATAAGGTCCTACTTGAAAACACTCAGTATAAAAGAGGGGAAATAACATACTTACCCAGAACATGATAGCAAGAGAATTGGAAGAAGAAAGGCCCATGAGGTACTTCAGTGCTGTGTAGTATTCCATCTCAGAGGCACGCTGCAGTTTGTTTACCTGTCAGTTGAAGAACATTCAGTTAGAAAGTGTTACACTTGGAAGACATGACATTCTCTAACCAGAGGAAACATTTGGATCTCTGTTGTCCCCTTTACACAGCAACTGTTAAGGTTCTGTCCCTTCATGACTTCTGATCTATAAAATGTGGGCGGTCTGCTAAATAGGTCACCACACTCTTTGCCATGGGGCAGGAGGCCCATGTGTCTCTGGCTCCATCATCTACCTGACCTTGCCTCCTGGCATCTTCTGCTCTACTAACCCTTCTCTTTCCTCCCTCCGATGGTTTCTGCCTTCTGTTCTCTTACCTGGACCTCTTGCTCCCTAGAGAGGTATGCCATGTGTTCTGGACTTTGTTTTCATTTCTATTGAAATGTCAGTTCTCAGAGACTTTCCTTGGTCATCTAAAATAACACCCATGGTCATTTTGGCCATGGGACTTATCATATTCCTCTTTTTGCAGAAGTGTCTCTGAGTTATGCCTCTGTTCTTTGCGACTAAAGAAATCCAGAAGAAAGTGTGCGTTCCTTCAAACTGCCCTCAGAGCTTGTTCATTCTATCTTCCATTCTTCCTAAGTTTTCAGATTCCACCCATGGCTGACTGGTTACTTCATAATAAAGCCCCTCGGGGCAGGTTACCTGACTTGGTCCCCAAGTTCTGAGCTACAGTGCCTATCCACTCTCAGCGTGTTGGATAACTTGATGGAGATGTAACTGGAGACCATGCACAGATATGATGAAGCCTGAAGGTGTAGTGTAGACACAGAAGGGGCCATGAAGGTTGCTTCTCCTTGACATCAGATAACCACAGACAGGTGGCTTTGTACATGGGAATGAGAGCCTGGGAATGAGACCTTGGCATTTGCTTGTCTGTGTACTCAAAGTCCTGAGAGGCTGGCAAGAATTGGTGGTATCTCCTGAAATTATGCTGCTCAGCACTAAGAACCTGCTCTATTCAGCTGCTGTCGGTGAACTCACAATCCTTTACATCATTTTAGCTCCCAGTGGGATGCTTGCACAGCTCAAGTAATTAACAACAATTTCTAACCCAATTCTCGTGCTAGAGTGAAGCTTTTTGTTTTTATTTTATTTTATATTCTAAGTACCCTGGGGGTCAATAAGGAGAGTCAATCATTGTCATGATAACAGCATAATAGATAAGAATTTCCAATGGCCAGGCCTGATTCTAATCCCATTATACATATGAGTTTATTTAATCTTCACAGTGATATTAAGGGACTGATAGTGCTATTTCCCTGCTTTGCTGAAGAGAAAACTAACACCCAGAACTAAGTTACTTGCCAAAGACCACACAGCTGGCAGGTGGGTGAGCCTGGAATGGGGCCCATCAACATAGAGATAATATTTATTTTAATAATATGTAAAAATAATACAGATGTGGTATAATGTGATGGAGTCATCTTTATCCATATGAGAATGTTTATCCTGGAGTGTCCTAACTGGAGTTTCCTAAGCTGCTAATCTCTGAGCCATCACTAAATGATGCTGTGTATGTGGCAGACATTTAAAGATGTGCAAGACAGCTGCAGAATCAGAGATTATTGTCTTGGTCTAGTGATGAAACACACACACACACACACACACACACACACACACACACACACACACGGCTGTTTGAGGTGGTGATAGGACCAAGTAGTGTTATAAAGATATTAAATTCTGTTCGAATGTGCAGATGGAGAACGGTGATCTCTCTGCAGGGAAGGCTCAGAGGGCAGTTGACTATACACTTAGGCTAGCTGGAGGTGTGGCGTGGGTACCACTTCAGGCACAGTATAACCTGGGGCTTGGGAACAGGACTCCTTTCTGAGCTGAGTTGATACTTCAGAACTTAGAACCTCATGCTTTCTCCAGTACATTAGATTACAAATCAATGATAATAGTGGTGCCCGACACGTGACCAACTGGATGAATCTCTGCAAACTCTTCCTGGATACCAGCAGTCAAGTAGACAATGTGGAAGGTGAACCAGGACCGGTCTGATGTCAAAGCTTTTGCATGAGTAATTTTGGCCTGGGAGGACAGTGGCCCTGTCAGAGTCTCAGTCTCTTCAAGCAGGAGCCCCCACCCCCACAGAGGCTCTGTGTGTGGCCCCTCCTTTCCATTCCAACCTTCCAGTCTTCACAGAAACGCCACACAGCTAACAGTGCAGCATACTCCCTGCTCAGGGGTCCCCCTTAGATGCTGCACAGTTGAAACCAATTTGGTATATTAAGGAAAATTTTAAGCCCCCAATCTCCGGAAAATATGTTTAATCTAGAAAGGAGCTCCCCTGGGGGAGGCCTGAAGAGCTGTTTAAGACATCCAGAGCCAGTCTACTGATTGGTAAAGCACAGTAGAGGACAGGAAGACCCTGTGCAGTG
Source organism: Peromyscus maniculatus bairdii (assembly GCF_049852395.1). NCBI lineage: Eukaryota > Metazoa > Chordata > Mammalia > Rodentia > Cricetidae > Peromyscus > Peromyscus maniculatus. Next base: position 3,291,485 of record NC_134860.1, on the reverse strand, counting down.
TATGGGAAGCATCTTTGGAGGCATTGTAAATAGAAGGGCAGGAAGCTTGGGAGATTTGTCTTAGGATGTCCCATGGATATTTGACTCTGCAAATGTTCATATAAAATGTTCTTAGTACATAACTGCTACAGTTGTAGTCATTTCTAGATTTCTTATAACACTTAAGACAATATAAAACAATGCTTCTGAACCTGTGAGTCACAACTCCTTTTGGGGATCAAATGACCTTTTAACAGGGGTCACATATAAGATATCCTGCATATCATATATTTACCTTACAATTCATAATAGTAGCAAAATTACAGTTATGGAGTAGCAATGAAATAATTTTATGCTTGGAGGTCACCACAACATGAGAAACTGTATTAAAGGGCTCCAGCATTAGGAAGGTTGAGAACTATTGATTCAAACATTTTAGGGTCATTGTTATATTTACAGAACTGGAAAAAAAAAAAAAACAATGCTGTGGTCCAGTAGGTAGAGTACTTGCCACACAAACCTGAGGTCCTGAGTTTGAATCTGTGGAGCCTGTGGTAAGGCAGGCATAGTAGTACACATCTGTAACCCCAGTGCTTTTGCAGGGAAACTGGAGGTAGAGAAGACTCCTGGGAGCTCACTGGCCAAGTATTATTGTATACACAGCAGTGAACTACAATGAGACGCTGTCTCAAGCAAGGCGCAAGATGGAACCAAAGCCCAGTGTTGTCCTTGTTTTCTGATCTCTGTGTGCTTTCACTCATCACCCCCTACCCCCATCCCCATCCCAGAGAGAGAGAGAGAGAGAGAGAGAGAGAGAGAGAGAGAGAGAGAGAGAGAGAGAGAGAGAGAGAGAGAGATCTGACTAAGCACAGTGGTACATACCTGTAACCTCAGAATTTAGAAAGAAAAGGAAGGAAGATCATTGACTTAGTTAGGGTTTCTATGGCTGCAGTGAAACACCATGACCAAAAAGCAAGCTGGTGAAGAAAGGGTTTATTTGGCTTACACTTCCACATTATAGTCCATCACTGAAGGAAGCCAGAACAGGAACTCAAACAGGGCAGGAACCCAGAGGCAGGAGCTGATGCCGAGGCCTTCTCCACATGGCTTGCTCAGCCTGCTTTCTTATAGAACCCAGGATTACCAGCTTAGGGATGATACCAACCACAATGGGCTGGGCCCTCCTCTATTGATCACTAATTTAGAAAATGGCTCACAGGCCTGGCTACAACCTGATCTTATGGAAGAATTGTCATAATTGAAGTTCCTTCCTCTCAGATGAATTTAGCCTGTGTCAAGTTGACATAACTATCCAGCACATATGTATATATGCATTTATATTTGCATACACAGAGAGACACAGATACACATACATATAGGCACACATATAGGTAGACACAATTCAATATGCACACATTTTCCCCCAAGTATGTTTTGTCTACAGTTGGTTGAACCCATGGGTCTGTAACCCATGAATATATGGCTAATAGGATAGCATCTATATTGATGCCTTTTAGTGGGGTTCTTTTTTTTCCTTCATCCACTTCCATTTTGGCTGAAAGAGCCATGACCCATGGTTCAATCTAACATTTTAACTGTGAAATAAAATATTTTTTAATTGACAGAATCTCCCTACTGAAGTAAAAATGGGTAATTTTCTAGTAATTTTCTTGCTGATACTCTGATATCTGCATATTATGTTTCAGTTAGAGAATACTTGATACTGTGAACTCTTGGAGACATGTATTTCTTTTTAAATGGAAATTCAAGGCACATCATCAGGCAGTCTCTTGTTTGCAGAGGAAATGCCTCTATTTCTTTGCCTCTAATTCAAGAGTTTCTCATTGTGAGGATTATTGTGAATTGCACTAAACTTCTATGCTCATCTCTTTCTGCTGAGGATAGACTCTTGGGCAGGAAACACCTGCTTGCGAAGGCTGCTTTTTCTATCGGCATCTTGCAGTAGAACTGAGAACCTCTTGATCTGCCCAGGGATGGGCAGGAAGTGGGTGCCCATGGCAGGCAAGTTGGCAGAGAACCCCCCAAGAGAAGCATTCCCAGGACAGGCATGCTGAGTTTCTGAGCTGCTCTTGCCTTTGCAACGCTGAGCTCTTTGGTCACACTGTAGGGTTCCAGACAAGGAACTCGGAGAAGGGCACACAGCAAAGCAAGAGGCTCCCTCAAGCCTCCCCACAACCCAGCCTGCTGGGACCGGGACCGGAATCTACCCGCCTGGCCTGCATCCATTCGTTCTGAACATTGAGCTTTCTCATTAAGAAGCTCTCATTAGGAGACCTTCCTAAGAGGCAGCTCCTTTTATGAATTCAGAAGCAAAGACAACACGGAGCCCATCCGCAGCGCCAGCCCCATCTGTCACTCCTTCTTGCCTCGGCCCTTAATGTCTCCCCAGACTCAGCACCAAGCTGTTTGTACCTTATCTTCCCAGAGCTTTGCTGTATGTTTCACTCCACTCCCTCGATTTTCTTGTTATTCTCCTCCTTATCTATAAAATCACCAACGAGACGCCTTTTTCCATTTTAATTAGGTTTAAGTCCCTTTGTCCGCAAAGCTTCCTGCAAAACCACACCACCCAGGCATCCAGCGAATCTGCTGTGCCTATTGGGTCTTGGTGTCTTAGGGGATGTCCTGTCCTACCCTCACCCTGTCCAGCTGGGACTTCCTCAGATTCTCACCTTAGAGTCCGAGCTCAGTGTTCAATGGCTTCTATGTTTACTTTTGTATAGAGCAGTTGCCTGCTTTCTGCCAGGCAGATGTAGACGATTTAACACATTCATTCTTCGGACAAAGAGCCCTTTGGATTGGACATTGACTGTGCAGCAACTGTTTTATGTGTTGGTGGTTGGATCCATCCAGTATTAATGGCCCCATTCTCTTCCAATTCCATGCTTCTTCTCTCTTGAGCTTCTATTGTGGGAACATAAAAAGAAACACATTTGACAGGGAAGTGAGGTTTTTCTCCATTTTAAATCAAAGGTTGATAAATTCATTGAAATCTCTTTCTGGAAACTCCAACTGTGTCTTGCTTCACAATGAGGCTCCAGTTCTTAATGGCATTTGTTTAAATAGATGCTTACATAAGTCAGTGTTCTCCTATTTGAGGATCATCATTTATTCATTTACTTTTTATTACTCAACCCTTTATTAAGCACCCACGGTAGTTTGGTTCTGTAGCAGGTACCTCATGAGATAGAGGTGCATGGAGAAAACATGGCCTTTCTCCCAGTGAGCTGAATGTGTGGGTGTCAGGAGAGGTGGAAGACTATGGGTGCATCAAAGTAGCCTTCCGAGGCTCTGCTGTAGAGGTAGACACTGCTTTGGATTCTTCTCAGCTAACTGCAAACTCATTCATGGCATCGCGTTTTATGCATGCTTTATCGGAGCGTAGTCAGAAACACTTAGCCATTCTGGAATGATTAGCCCATCAGCTCTATTATCATCACCAGCATATTGCATCTTCTTGCTCACATGCCAGGCAAAGGTTCTGCAGGAGTGATCTTTCCAGACAGTCAAAGCATCAGCCTGTTAAAATGTATGAGTTTTATAGAACATATGTCTTCCATGTATTCTCTACCTATTTGCCTACATGGTTATATTCTAGTTTAATACTTCCTTTGAGGCCCGACTCATTGCATTTAATAACCATTTGGGATGCAGTTATTTCAATAGTGCAATGCAGAGGTTGTCTGCTTCTGGGCCAAATATTTCTAGACAGTTGTGAATGTTTTTAATCCCTGGTCTTTAAGAATTGTCTGTCTCTATTTTTCTTATCAGCTACTGGGGACTTCTTGCTCTGCCATCTTTTAAAAGTTCCCTACTTTGGAATACCTCAGGATGTGGGAAAACATACAAAGAGGATTCTCAGAATGGCATTGAGACGAGAGTCAGTGTTTCATTCCTTCACCCCTAGCTTCATCTCCATGTTTGAAGGCTCCGGTTGACCAGTGGTGGCTATGGAATAATCACTTTGAAGGGTGACCTGGCTTCACAGTTTGCATGGCTCCACGTTATGTCCCATGGAGAGAGACTCAGCAAACTAGCTAAGACAACAACACTTTTTAGACTCACTCTCCTCATCAAGCACCTTGCTGCTCTTTGCCAAGACAGTTTGTAGAACTCCTGTGCGGCTCCTGGGCAACTCCTCTATCTGTGGTCCTGCCTGCTGTCTGGGAGCTTCACGCAAGCACAGTCAAGTTTGGGTCTATCGTTCCTCACTCTGCTCCCTTGGTGTAATCTCTGTTTAGAGGTCTTCAGAGTGGGCCCCAGCTTCTCATGTGGTTGACCCATCCTGAATCTTTCCTTTTCTGGTTCTCTCCTCAGTGACCTCTCTCCCTCTGAATTTCAGCTAGGTCTCATTCCTGGTCCTCATAGCCCTTGGTACTTTACATTACTGATCCCCATGCTTGTCTCCATTTCTCCAGCCGATGACAGGCCCTTGATGACCCAGACATTCCTGTTTGTCCTTGTAACCTCAGTGGAGGTGCCTAAGCAGAGGTACACCTCAGTCCCAGCTCTATCCTGTGCCTGCATCACACGCAGGACTCTGTTCCCATGAACCTTGTCTTTGTAGTACATTGTGAGAAGTAGCACCTGCTTCACGGGATTCTTAGGAGAATGGAGTCCTGATCTGGTCAGAATTAGTGACAGTGGTATGATGTTTGCAGTTGTGTTCCATTCTTATTTGTACCTCTAGTACTACTATTCCAAGGCATTCAATACTTGTGAATGTGAGCTGAACCTGAATGAATCGGTCTGGGTCAATCACACAAACCTGAGTAAGTTGCCTATAAATAAGCCTGTATGTAGAAAAATCACAAACAGAAAAACAGTGGCTACTATGGTTTTTAAATCTTCTTCCCAGCTGAACTAGATGATTCATGGTCATTGAGGTAACAGTGGCACCTTTACTGGATGGCACATGGCCCTGACAGTTAGGTGAGGTTGTTTAGAAGTTCCTATGTGCCCCCTAGTATGCCATCGTTAAGTATGATTGAGTAGGAGGACAATGTACTTATTTTACATGGAAACGTCAGGAGCAGTTTCTTAGAAATTTTTGAATGTGGCCGTGGTAGTAAATCCTGCTGGGTTCTGGTCAGTATATTTGGTGGTTTCCTAGGGACCTGACAGAAGCTGTGCAGTGAACTTTCATGTATAGTTATTTCTTCCAAGTCAGAAATATAAGGGATGTAGGGAGGAGAGTTTCTCTGTATCACAGAAAATTGAAAGAAACACAAAGATGAAATGAGAGATTTCTGGGAAGGAGTGGTGACTCCTCTTGCTTTGGGACCAGGGACTGAGTGTAAAGTCTCTGTATTCTTTGTACCAGCGTGACAGATATTTGGATTTCAATCTATCCTCTGCCTTTCAGCTGTGACTATGAGAATATCCTCTCATTTCCCAGGTGGGATGATTCTCAACGATGCTTGGGAAGCTCAGCTCTGTAGCAAGGTTATGGGATGGTGTACTTGGCATTTTGGTGAGGATCTGGCCCTCCTCTTCTTCCCTTCCCTCCCAGTCCTCCTCTGATATGCTGGAACTGAGTCACGTATGTCAACACTAACCTCCACTCCAAGTCTAGATCCTGAGATGACCTTGTGGAAACATTTTCTGTCTTTGCCAGTAGACTGCAGGGAGGGCAGAAGAGCGTGGGGATGAGATTCCAGAGCACTTGGCCAAGCTGCCTCCCCACAGGCTTCGGCTTCTTGCCATCCTGTGCTGGTGTGGAAGCTGGCCAAGTGCTCTTGCTGTAGGAGAGGTGGGGAGCCCCAGGAAAGGCCCCCCAGGGTAGTCGTGAGTCCTGGACCAAAGCAAGCTATTCTTCCACCCAGAGTCTTCCTGCCAGGACGGCTTTTTATCATGTTTGCCCAAGACTCCCATTACCGTCTAATTGCCGTCCTTGTGTAGCTTTGGCTGCTCTTTTCTTCCCCCTTTGGTGTTTACCCTGTCAAATATTTAAGGGCAGTTATCATGTCTCCTTAGCCAAGCTATACACATTCAAGGTCTTTTTATCTTTGCTCATAAATCTCGGCCTCACAGCCCCTCAACACCTACCCAGACATGCTGTGCACTGTTTGCTTTGGATCAGCTCTTGGAAGCACAAGAATTTTTCTCCTTAGAATTATTGGCACCAGTGTGCACTTTGTAAGTCTGCTGCAAACATACTCACAGGGGGAATTAGGGAGACATGATTCAGTTTACTATGGTTTTAAGTACAGCCCAGGGCCTTTTAGCCCCCCTGATGATATCTCTTTAAAATTGAATTTGAGGCATGGGCAAAAGTCAACAATGACTAGTGTTTCCATTACTTTAAAGCTTATAAAGTATGAAGGGTGTTTTTGAAGCCTTAAAAAAAAAGCAAGTATAATAATAAAAGAAAAAAGACAAATGGTACTGTGGTGAACTGCAAGTCAAACGGCGTTCTAGTGGCTTCCATCCACCGCCCCCACCCCCCCCAGAGTCTTTGAGTCTCATTCTTGCGAACCTGGGGATTTTCTATAAATGCTTTTACTCTTCAGCAAAATCCATTTCGCTAATGAGAATTCAGCCAGAAGAAAATAAATGGATAAAACTATTTAAATATTGCGTTGAATCCCACTTGTTATTCTACTTGGTGGCTAAGTGTGCAAGCTTAGGATTGGCTTGACTGGAATGTGCGGGCTACCATGGCCTCAGGTGTCTTTCCTGGAGTTTGAACCCGGCTCTAGCATTCACCAAAGTATATCTTTTGTGCAGTGCCACTTCTGAAACTGGGCCAATGACTGCATTTGTTTTTTTGCTCAACAAGAAGAAAAATTAAAAGCCACTTGCTACACCAGAGGGGGAAAATGAGTGTGTCAGATTTACTGAGTGATGGTATATTAGCTTTTATGCCTTCAACAATATACTCATTGAGAGCCCTTTGTGTCATATATCCGTGCATCCACCCTTCTGGTCACTCTCAGTAAGCAAGGTTCATAGGTGGTTATGTAAGTGAGGGCAGGTGTGTGTGTGTGTGTGTGTGTGTGTGTGTTGTGTTATAAAGAATAGTAAGTACACTTCAGTACTTGGGATGGCTAAGTTTTTGCAAGTTGGAGCATTTAGGGGTCTTCAAAGGCTACCTGGATGAAACACATCCTAGTTTGAGTTCCTTACTGGTCTCAGAGGCCCCTGCTGCCATGCTCTGGGATGAGGATCCCTAGTGTCCAGATCCGGAAGCCAGCATCTACAGCACAACATATTAAGTATTAGATTCAGGTTCTTTAGGATAGGACACCTTTGAATGATCTTTATAACATGCCATTTACCAATGCTCTATACTTCTCTGGATTTTAGTATGTGTTTCTTGCTTGATATTGTTTACATTGGTTGTAATTCCATCTTATCTAGGTCATTATCCCTCATTATTCCTGGACAATATTTGATAACCATTCCTTTGTATATAGTCTTGTATTAGTTTAGAACATTCTTATTTAGACAAAAAGGGGGAGATGTAGTGGGTAGCCATTCCAGCTTGGATCTGGAAGTTCCAACCCCCATTGAGACTCTGGCAACTGTCACGCCTATGAGGCGGGGCCAGGGGAGGCGCCTGGAGACCCGAGAGCTGGATGGGCCAGTGCTCTCTCTGTGTGCTCTGTCTGTACCAGGATGCTGAACGGTGGAGGTGGACTGTGCAGAGCTCCAGAGAACACCGCTGGACTGCAATACACCTTCCCCAGACCCTGCAACCTACCTATTACTTAATTTGTGAGTTACGCCATTAAATAAATATCCTTTTAACTACGTGGAGTGGCGAAAATAATTTCACCAATAGGCCAGTTTCCACACCCAGAGAGAACTCATGGCAGGTGCCTGAGCAGCGCTGAGGAACCAGCACTCTTCAAACTATTCTGCTTTTCCTTTGGTTGCCCCTGCCTGTGTGGGCCGCCCTTCGTCATCTCTCTAGTGCTGTCTGTAAATCAGAAATGGTGTCAGCAGAGAATCTTCCTCCCCATTGAGTTCTCAAGCCCGGTGCCAACATAAAAAGGGCTCAGGTCACTGCAAAGACACTGCTGAGTCAGGTTTTTGTACCTAATGAATCTTTATTGGCACCAAGGTCCAACCTTGACATAACATGCTGAGTTACACTTTGGCAGTGACTCCCAGGTTCTGCATCTCTGTCCCCATGAAGCCCTTTGTAGCTCATGTGAGCTGGCTTGGAGGGAAGTAACCAGCAGGCAACCCACCAGTAGGAACAAAGGGTAGATGAGAGGGTAGCTTTAAAATGTGAGTGTTTAATGTTAAATATTAGTAAATATCCCATCAGAAATGTTGAACACATTTGTTAGTGCAGTTTATTAAACACAGGCCATTATGTAGTCTGTACCAAGGTATTCATTTCAAAAGGCTGAGTTCAAAATCATTTGTGTTTGTCAAAATCAGTCTCAGATACATTCTTCTTCTGAAACCTCCACCAGCACTTCCCTGCCATCGCTTCTGTGTCGCTTTCTTTCCCTGGGGTTCTGGAGGGGCATCTTCTTCCTGGCAACTTTGTAAAGCCACGTTGGAAGAAAGAGGTGGGTCTCTGTTTTATTGTCCTAGCTCTGTACGAAGGACATTCTCTCTGTAAGCTGCACTGAGGACCTTGGGTTCTTCCTGATGTGATGAGACCGGAATGTCAGCATCCCAGGTCAGCCTACACTGTAGGCCCTGTGAGTGCTGGAGCAATGCATTTTATCTGCAGCTCTGCCTTCAGTGCCGAGCTGCTGCCTCGTGCAGAGTTGCCACTTAATGAGCATTTATTAAGTGAATGAGGCAGTGAGTAAAATGAACCCTGCAGAAACTTAGAAGAAAGTAATTGTTATCATATGTACTCTTGCATGATAAAAGTCAGATGTTGCCCCTTGAGGTACAACAGATATATGCCACCATAGCTGTCATAGGTTGAAGTGATAATCAATTGTCACCTCTTTTATTAACCAGATGTTGGTGATATTACAAAGTGGTACAGCCATTACAGGAGACAATTGGCCACTTGTAGCCAAATATACCCATTCTTACCCTGTAGCCCAGCAACTGAGCTCCTTGCTGCTTGTACAATGAAATTAGAAACGTATATTCTAAAACAGTTGTTAATAGTGATCATCTTTCCAAAAGCCAAAACTTTGGAGCAACCGAAATGAATTAATACACGAACTTTGCAACATTTGTGTAATGGAATATTACTCAGTTACAAACAGAAGCAAGCTGCCAAACTATGAAGATATAAAGGAAACTTAAGTGCTGATTACAACTAAAAGAAGCAAACTTGGAAAGGTTACTTACACACTGTAAGAGTCCATCCTAGGCCCTTCTGGAAAAAGCAGTCATGGAGAGAGTAAGAAAGATCGTTCCTCCTAGGAGTCGGAGGAGGAGCGAATGGGAATGATTGAGAACCCATACAGCTTCTGTTTGATACTGTAATAACGCCATTTACATCCCAAATCCAGAGGGCACGCACGACCAGAGTGAATCCTATTAGGATTGATAATGTATGTTCCACTAACTAAACGGGTATCACACTAAGGCAGCATGTTAATAAGAGGCGGGTTGTGGGGAGGACGCAGAGGTGTGAGGCAGTATGACAGCTTTTTGTTCTATTTTTTAATTCCTCTTTAGATTGTCTGTTAAAACTGCTTCAAGAGATAAGAGACAATAAAAGCTAAGTAAGTCCTGAAGTAACATAAGGACATAGTTACGAGGAAGGGACTGAGTATGTTTTTGTGCTATTAGATTCACTTAAAAAATATATCATTTATATTCTAATGCAGGATTCACTAGGTTTCTTTGCAAAGCTAAATGTTTGGTCTCATTTAAGTAAAGGAAACATTCTCCCTTTGACGGCAAGGAGGACCACTTGTGACATTTGGCATTAGACATTTGGAGTTAGGGGGAGTCTTTTGAGCAGGCCACTCAATATCTCCATGTCCTAGGCTTATCATCTGCAGAATTAGGACGATCATGCCTGAGGATACTTACAATCAGAAGGCTGTGGAAGGTTGAGAGGGGCGTCTCATGGCCCTTGAACAATCTGCGTGAAATGTGAGCCGTCCACAGGAGAGCTGCGGGCTCACAGGCCTTCTCTGAAAAGCTGTCACGCTGTTCCTTACAGCCCCATCCCATCCTTTTGTAATTCCCGCTCTGGTACTTGGCGTGTGAAATTGCCTATGAATCAACAGCACGGCAAATTGGGTATCAACAAAAAGTAAGGCAGAAAAACAACAGTGGGCTGTTAGAAGTCAAAAGAACAGGGGCACGTCTGGGAACAAGACAGTTCGTTTGAATAGTCATACTTAGTATTTGCTGGATGTGTGCTGGGATGGTTTCCTTCTTTATGGCTATTTATTTCCATTTACATCCCTCCACCTATCCATCCCTGCATGTGTTCTCTGGGATCCCCAGTAAATAATTTGCTGGAGAGATGAAGCAGTAAGTAACTTGTGCATTATAGGAAAAAGATCATCTCTATGACTGTACTTGCCTGCCTTAGAGGCAGGAATATGAAGAGGAGTCAGGGTCTGTCCTATTCTGTCCAAGATCATGATTTCAAATGGGAAGGATTATGTTGCTCACTATTAGGTTAGGATTAAATCAAACTTGCATGAGATACTTGTTACAGGGAGCCCACCAGAGATGACCACTCAGACACAGTTTATAGCTAATTGAAAGTCTTTATTCCAGCAGGCTGAGACTGCACTCAGGTTTTCAGTAGTGAAGTGTAGCTCTGAGTGTGCAGAGCATGTGGTTTTTGAAGGCGAAAAGCATGTCCAGTACCTTGCTTGGCAGCGGCAGGGGGCTTCACGGAAGCATGCAGTTTGATAGAAGCTGTGGTAAGTTAGCTAGGACATCTGGACCTTGGGCTCCTAGAATAGGTTTTGGTAATTTTCCATTGGATTCTCCATCAAGGAGATCAAATTCTAGTTAACCCTGAAGTGACCTCAGCAAGAATACAAGAGAGACGAACCATTGTACTGCCTTGCCCGTTCAAATACGTACTTGAGTTATCATTTCCTGTACTCTCTAAATACAAAGTATGGAATCTCAACTCTCAGAAGCTACTGAATTCAGTGTTGCTCCACCCCAGCAGTGTGACTGTCAGGCAAGTGTCAGGAGGGCAGCGTGTGCTTTGTCGAAGAGACAAAGGCCCTGGTGTGTGGATGACACAGGGTGTAGCCTGAGGAAGTGAGGTGCTCTATGTTCTAGGATGAAGAGAGAAGCTGAGAACTTCGGAGACATTGATCTAGATTGAGAGGGTAATCCGTGTATGTTAAGGAATGCATCCTGTGGCAGAATTCTTGGAGTGATTCTCTGTGGACACAAGTGTTCCATGGTCAGACACATTTGACAATGGTTCTTGCTTCTCCTTCATGGCTGCCTCATGTCTTCGACGGCCCATGTAGTCCTCAGTGCTCGGCAGTGTGGTAAGCAGCTGTACTTTATCAAATTTGAATTGGGCACTTCCCAAAAGCACAGTATCTGTAGACAGTGGAGTCTTGTACATGCATGCCAATTTTTATCTAGGTTAGTGAATCTCCCTGAAGTGGATTTTGAGGGCTCCTTCCAGGCCATCGGAGTTATCTCAGATTAGATAGGCAAGCCATGTGCTCAGAATATTCTCACGGAGCTCCACTGAGAACCTTCAGGGAGGAGGCTGTGTACAGAGGAAGGGGGTGATGCCATCATAACTGTCAAAGGTTGTGTCAACACATTATTGGGTTTCTGGGGTCATGTTGTCAGAATCAGAGGTCAGGGCTCAGAGAACTACATTTATGAGCCGCCGCATGCAAATTTAAGTGCCATCAACTTCAACCTGAGGGAGAAAGAATACACCTCTATCCACTTCTTTACATGCTTTTGTCGAAATAATACTACAGGATTGTGTAGCCCCAACAACCAGGAATATATGGCTCACAAGGCCAAAAATATTTCTACTTTTCCAGCCCTTGGAAAAATTACCTGGTCCTTGGTCTGGTTGGTTGGTTAGATTGGTTACAATCAGGGTGAGATATGAGATTGCTCTGTGTTTTTCTGTTAGGACTTTTTTTTTTTGCAAGCTGATAAATAAAAAGATATACATAGAAATCTCATATACCAATTATTGGAAGTAGCACTGACTTGAATATCTTAATAAATGTGGCAGAGACTGGGATTGGCATCTGCCTTTTCAGGTCTCAACCCCTAGAAAACAGAAGACTGCCTTCATTCCTGGGGATGGGGTGAAAGCTTACCCCATGGTGAGACCCAGTCTGTAAGGAAATCAGGCTATCGCTTGCACACTGAAAGCTGAGCCCATAAGCTATCAATCATTGCCAGCGGCATGGCCGTGGGCTGTGTCGCAACCCTGGAGAGATGGGGCGGCAGTTCCTGGTTTGAATTCGGTTTCCTCTGCACACTGTTGATATTGGCAGGCATTTTCAGTTCTCTCCCCTGGAAGGAGACTTTGTACACATATTTCTCAGGGCACATATATTTATACATCATCTATAATATAGGATCTTGTGAAAAAGTATGTGATTGCCTCACAGCATACAGTGGAGCCCGTTCAGCTCCATCACTCCCAGAAGATGGATTTTTACATTCCATTGAAGACTTGGGCTGCCTTGCTCCAGCAGGTGTTTTATTTGGTTTTACTCCGTCTCACCCACATGGGCACTAAACATTGAAAAATACATTTTTTGGGTGAGGCCAATGTATTTTAAAATCTAAGGAATTTAGTAAAAATATTTTAAAGAAGATACATACAGATCACCAGTATTTGGCTCCTTATCTGTATAGCAAAAGGTGCTTTTCAAATCCATATTTTCAAATAGCTGCACATAAAAAACATATCACTGTCTTGTTTGTTAGCTGTGAAACATACACAGGACAAATTTGATCAGACTTTTTAATATTTGTGTTTAATGTGAATATAAGTACCACTTAAGACTGTCACTTATAAAATAGATAGTCCTGATAACGTGGTGTGTACACTGCTGTAGAATCTGACCCATGTGTCTGAAACACCTCATGCCCAAGAAGTTCTGAAGATCCTGTTTGTTCTGCTCATCAGAGTATATTTAGCCAGCACACTGTGTGTTTTCTTATCCCCAGCCCCATCAGCAATACCTAAGGATGATACATTGTGGGTCCAGTTCAGCTTCCAAGATTTGTTTCTGATAAGATCTGCTTCAGTGTTTTGTCTGAGAACCAGGGGTACTGTTGATATCAAGCTGAGCAGAGACCAGAATTGCAATCACATCCAATTGTGCCCATGGTATTTGTCAAATAATTGTATGAGGCAGCTAAAGAAAGCTCCATATTTTAAAATGAGGGCAGTGTGGGTGTGTGTGGGAGTGGATGGTCTGGTCTTGCTTTAACCCAATGTGGAATCCGAGTCGCTTTTCTCTGGTGTGATACAAAGGGTATTTGGTTCATCACCCTCCCAGCTACGACAATTATCAGAAGAGAGACAAGCGATCTAAGAGATAAAAGCTGCATTCTGAAAATGATAGGCAGATCTCTGTAGGAAGCCTACAAGGTCCAGAGAAATTGATGTGTGTGTGTGAGCAAGTGTGTCTGTACATGCATATGCTTTCCTTACCATGTAAATAGGTCTATGTGGGCTCTGGGAACTGATCACCAACATGACCATAACAGCTGCTGTGAGTGGAGCAGTTAGGACATGCATGCTTGGTTCTTCCCATTAACAATTTCACATCCTTAGAAGAGCCCAATCATTAGTGTGTTCAGCACCCAGTCCTTGCCTTTATGGCTTTATAATGAGTTATCACAAGGTTAGCAACATAAATAATACCTGCTCCCTGTTATCACATGTAGTTCCCTGGTGCAAACACAGTGTTGAGGTTGGAATGTGAATTTGTCCTCCAAAGGCTCATGTGTTTCCACCCCTGATCCTTGGCTAGTGGTGGTGTTTGGGAAGTCACTGAGGCAGGAGCATAGCTATCAGAGGCGGTTCCCCGAGGCTCTGGAGAGTGATGGCACCGTTCCACTTCTAGACCAAGCTCCTGACTTCCTGCCTGCTGTTGTTGATGCTCACTGCCAGGCCTTCCCTGACATTATGCGATGATGCCCTCTGACGGCTCCTCCTCCTCCTCCTTCTAGCTTGGTTTCTGTCGCTGTGGCAAATTCCGTTACAAACAGCAACTTGGGGAGGAAGGGACTGAGTCGGCTTACAATTCCAGGTCCTGGTCTGTAGGTGCAGGGAAGCCACAGGAGCAGGAACATGAGGCAGCTGGTCACACCACATCCACAGTCAGGGGCAGAAGCAAACACGCCCGTGCTGTGCTGCCCATTGGCTTTCAGCCAGCTTTCCTCACTCTTGTATAGTCAGCTCTGCCCTGTCTGGGCCCCAGGATGGTGCCACCCTCTGTGGCTGTCTTCCTCTGTCAGTTAACAATTGTATTAGTTGCTTTTCCGTTGCTGTGATAAAACACCACAACCCAAAGTGACTTAGGAAGTGAAGGGTTTATTTGGCTTATGGTTCCAGCGGGGTAAGAGTCCATGGTGGCAGAGAGACATGGCAGTGAGCTGCAGGCTTGGCCTTAACAGCAGGACGCTCAGAGATCTCAGCTCAACCACACATGTGAATCAGAGTGAGTGAGCCGGAAATAGTATGAGGCTTTCATCTCACAAAGCTTGCCCTCAGTGACATGCTTCCTAATGCTGCATCTCTGCATGGCCGCTCCAAACAGCGCTGCTTACTGGGAACCACATATCCAAATGTCTAAGCCTATGGGGGATGCATCTTCTCATTCAAACCACCATGATCATCAAGGTAACCCCCAAAACATCCCACAGACTAACCTGATCTAGACAATTGCTCAACTGAAAATTTTTCCAGGTGACTTGAGGTTCTATCTAGCTGATATTTAACATCACAGTCTGTTAAGTTGTTTCTCTTGGGTATTTGGCCAGAGGAACAAAAAGAGTAAATAATCCATACAAGATGTCTGAGTTTTCTTCTCAGTATCTCACAAGACAAAAAAACAAGGTTGTTGATATAGACAGCCATCTTGTCCAAGACTCAGGGCCTCCTCACAGTCATGGGCAGGACTGAATTTCTCAAGGTTACAGCATTAGGGTCCCTGTTGTCCAGAATGTTGTTGCCCGAGGACTTGTCTCAACTCATACAAGCTACCTTCAGGTCCCAGCAGCTCACTTCAATGCCAGCAGAGACTCGATTACTTCCATTATATAACCTAACTTAGGGAACGGCTATCCCATCATAGTCCCAGGCCCTGTCCACACTCCATGGAGGGGGATTATGCAGAGCGTATTTCATCAGGACCTCAAACTCTTAGGGAATGGCTTTAGAGCTGTGCCTCTGAACAACTCATTCTGCAGATGGGAGGGATCCTACAAGCCACGGGAAAATGTATGGAATCCAGCTACTACCACAAAAGCTACTACTTGGAAAGGTCAAGGGCTTTTCTGAAGGTCAAGCTATAGCTTAAGAAGTCTTGGTGATATTTTAGCTTTTGTATATATATTAGCTGATTCCTGCAATGATTTTCTTGTATGCTATGTATGCTTCCAAGAACTCATAATAGCATATTTTATTTGAAATATCTATCAAGCATCCAATGCCAAACGATTTCCTGAATTAAGGCAAATTAAATTCAGACCCTCCTTTCTTATGTATTTATACTAACATTATAGACTCCTAACATTTACATATACAATAACACATATATACATGTTTAATTTGTATTTAATATACATTTAAATTTAGTAACATTTAATATACAATAACATATATTCCTCCTATAGGAATGTAGTTTGAGCACATAAATTCCCTTTTTCTGATATATTAACTGATTTTAGCTCTTAGCTGACCTCCTCCTTTACCACTCCCCCTTTGGGTTGTAAAAGTAAGCCTGATGGTCACTGCCTGAGGAAAACTCTTGTCTGCCTTTATGACCCTGTAAGAGTTCAAGCCTGGTGACCTTGTTTTAGCTAGAGCACTGCTATTGCATGGGTTTATATAACTGTTAACCTCAGAGACTGAGGGGGGATTTTGACTGGGGAACTAGATGGAGAACTAGAAGAATGAGATGGAAGATGAGGAAGGGCCAGATGAGGAAGAACGAGATGAGAAAGACCAAGATGGGGCAGAACTAAGATGAGAGAATTAAGATAGAACTTAGAGGGGACGGCAGATAAGTATAGAGAGAAATCAGGCAAGAAAGGAGCTAGGCACGAGAACAGAACTGAAGCTATGTAGACAGGATTTTATCCCAGAGGAATAAGTAGACAGACTAAGAGCTCAGTGTACTTAGATTCTTTTCCCAAAAATAATTCTCACCATTCATAGCTTCTCTTCTGGGCCCCTGGGAAGAAGATTATTAAGGCTGGACCATAATAATATTTGAGAGAGGGACTTTTCAGTTTATATCTTATAATAGTGTTGGCCTCTTGTAGATTGGAAAACACAGGTACTTAATAGAATGGAAGTAAAATACTGCAAGCTTGCCCTTCGCCTCTCACACTGTGGGGCATGCTGAGTAGACTACAGTGTTCTTAAATGAGGCCAGTTCCTGACATTGCAAAGTAGAATAGAGAACCTTCTAGAATCTCTTCTTGTTGGCCTACTGGGTTAAAACAATAGCTGAGGGCTTTGACAAGCTTTGCTAGTGAATTGACCTTGCATACATTTTCTTGCTGGTCCAAGCCTGAAAATAGTTGTAACTAAGTAGCCCAAGAATTGTGGGAACCTGAAAAATCAAGATCTTCCCGAGCCCCAGTAGACATCACCAGGTCATGTTTAGAGCTTATGGAGAAGCTGTCTTCCAGGTCTGGCAGGTTGGCAAAGCTGTCTTAAGGTTCTTAGGTGATGTGTCACCAACCCCACGGGAACTGGCCATGGTGGTGCGGCTCCCTAAGGGCCTAAGGAAGTTGTCCTTGGTTTCTTACCTTCTGCTTCCTTAACTCCTGGACTCCTCTCAGCACCTGGTGTTTCTGTGCCACTGTGGATTTGACTGCTGTCCCTTGCCTGGGATCAGAAATTCTTGCTTAAAATAACCCGCAAGACTGACCAATGTGTGCCAGGTCCAGTTCTCAATAGGTCAGATGCAAGCGTGTACCTCAGGATCCAGGTCCACCAGACACCTCTTCTCAAGGATACTACTGTCAGGACAGGATGGAACCTGCACGCTTTCCATGGCTCTCAGAGAGGAGGCTGTGTGGGCTGGACTGATGCTGCTGAGTATGTGTTAAACGATCCTGTGTGTAGATCTCGAGAGGAAGCATTAGCATTCTCTCCATGGAGGGTGTGTTGATTAGCTTCCTAAAAAAATAATTTGTGAAGACCTTTTTGACACTCTGTAGTTCAATCATTGCCTAGAACATGGGCTTATATTCATTAAGAAAAAAAATATCAAAACAACAGGGACACACAATTTTATCTTCCTAAAAAAAATCTCTCCCTTCAGAATAGAAAGACCTCAAGCAATATCTAATTATTCCTGTGCCTTTTAATTTGATAGCTTGAGAAATGTTTTGTGGTCTTTAAGAATGTCTATGGAAATTTCCCGTCCCTGCCACAGATCAAATTGTTTAAATGACAGATGGTGATTTCATATTGAGCTGGATAATAGCATCTCATTTACTGTTCCTTAAGTGATTTTTAGCCCCCTCTTAACACATGTAGGTCAAGTTATTCCTTCAGACCAAAAAAAAAAAAAAAAAAAAAAAAAGCGTGACTAAAAAGGGATAGCAAATGGAAGGAAGGTATTTTATGCAACAGCTTTCGATGTTGAAAGCGAGACTGTTGCCATTCTCAATATTGATGGCTTTCACTTGATTATAGTGACTCTTCGGCTGTTTATCACAATATAGATCATAACGCAAGGACCAAACTGGTTCTAAACTAAAAATAAGCGTGAGGAAGTGGAATGAGAGAGAAGGTGAATGAAAAGTAGCATTTTCGACATCAATGAATCACCAGCAAGCAAATAATGCTATTTAGCAGTTTGAAGCATTGTATTTGACGAATAACATATTGAACTTCTGTCAGACAAACTCAGATTTCTTCCTGTCTGCTGTGCCATGCATAGCCCTCCTTTTTTATAATAGGTTGGAGATACATTTTATGCCATTTCTGTCAAGTAGGAGAAAACAGAGAGGAAACAACCCCAGCTGGCAGCAGTTGCTGAATGTTGTGATCTCAAATTGAGTATTCCATGTATTTCGCCAGCCTTGTTAATCACCAACTCACACTGGTCCTCTGATGAGCCCACAAGTGGTCCTTTCTCCTTTGAGGGAGGTAAGCTCCATCTCAATGGCCCTGAGCTCATGTGTCATCTTACAGACTTCTGGGCTCAAAAGGCAATCAAGCAAGCTACACACATCAGAGGGCTTCTGTGATGATGAGGCTTTATTGTCAAAGTGGCACAGTCTAGATTCGCCTGGCAGGATAGCGGCTATGAGGGGGGTTGCTTAGATTGGGTTGACCTGTGGCATGGCTGATGTGGGCGCAGTGGTCTTCATTATATGAATAGATGTGGAAAGGCCCAGCCTGAAAGTAGGCGGTGCCGTTGCCTGCGTTTGGGTCCTGGACTATAAAGGGGAGACGGATGAGAAGCTGAGCACTGACAAGTGTGACTATGTGCTCTCTCTGCTCTTGCCTGTGGATGTGATCAAGGCCCTGCCGCGCTGGCTTCCCTGCTATGATGGACTGGAACCTGGGATTGTAAGAGGAATAAACCTGTTCTTCCTTGGAGTTGCTCTTGTCAGAGCTTTCATCATGGCGACAAGAAGTGAAACCCTGGCAGCTCCTGTCCAGGCAGATGTGTCTGTAACTCTCTAAACGACCAGACAGAAGATGTGGAGATAAGTGAGGGATGAACAGATAAAGGAAGGACCCATCAATCAACTCAGCAAGGGTGTTGAATGCAAGGGGGAGTTTTTCTTTTTTTTTTTAATTTCTTTTCTTCTCTTTCCCCTCCCTTTCTCTCACCCACCCCTCTACCCTGCTCCCTGCCAGGAGAAGGGTAGGTAGTCCAGGGGAAAGTGGGAAGGGTGTGTTTACTGTTGAACATGTAGCAATAAGCATGGAGTTCTCACTTAAGCCTAAGGCCTTCTGGGATAGAAGCAAAGAAGGGTCTGATGTTTGTTTGTGTCCAGCACAGACGAAGCAAATCAATGCATATTGGTGCAGAATTGTCAAATTTTCAACGAATGATATCTGGGGCCTCCAAATAGGGGGTCTTGGAGTGATCAGAGAGAATTTCAGGAGACAGTGGCTGTTTGGCTTTGGTGTAGGAAGAGAAGGAACTTTCTACTTAAGGTATAGTGAGTCTAGACGAGTGGTTCTCAACCTGTGGGTCATGACCCCTCTAGGGGTTGAATGATCCTTTCACAGGTGTCTCATATTAGATATTTACATTATGATTCATAACAGTAGTAAAACTACAGTTATGAAGTAGCAATGAAAGTTTTTGTGGTTGGGGGTCACCACAACACAAGGAACTGTACTAAAGGGTCGTAGCATTATCAAGGCTAAGAACTACTGCTCTAGACTGAAGCCCCATATGTGGAAGAAATGCTTGCTTATCATTGGTTTGACAATGGACATTCAATGATGATGGCCTGGGACTGGCTTTTCTCATTTGTGCTTTATGTGGAAAACCTCTTGGAGTGAAGGACAAGTTCAGGTTTCCTATCGAGAATGAAGAGCCCTGGGTTCAGAAGATAATTTACTCTGAAACTGAAAGCCAATGTAAAATACATTGCCCCCTGGTTACAACGTGCTTAAAGCCATAGGATGCAAGATTTAGGGATTTCGATCGGGTTCACAGGAGGAGTGCCAGCCCCACATATGTGCTGGATTATCATTTTGAAATGATGTCAGCACTCTGTGCCTAGACTTTACACCACTGAAAGACAAGGAGAGAGAGAGAGAGAGAGAGAGAGAGAGAGAGAGAGAGAGAGAGAGAGAGAGAGAGAGAGAGAGAGAGAGAAGGGAGGGAGCTGAGCATTTTGAGGAAGGAAGGCCTGTGAGTTTCACATGAGAAACCGTCATCAGCTTTTGTGTTCTCCCAGCGCGGTTCCTGGATCTTGGCAGCAATTTTTTCTTTTTCTCTTTTCCTTCTTTTCCCAGATGCCCCTGGAGGTAACTGTGTGCACAGTCTGGGTGCACTCATGTCTCTCAGGATCTTGTAGCTGGGATTGGGGTTTTCCAAAGAGGCTAGGGCTGTAATTAGAGAGCAGTAACCTCACAGGGGAGGATGCTGCACATCCACAGCAGAGGAGCAGAAGCTGGTGAGCACACTTTGCACACAAATGCTGTGGCCTGCATCCAGGCACCTGCCAGGTGGAAGTTGTTAGCAATGATAAAATGGCTACGGACTTAAGAATGCCTCCATCCCCAACTGCTCGCATTTGGTAAACTGCCAAGTCGAATTCTCTTAGTATCACCTTACCTTTTCTGGTAATTTTCTGTGCCAACAGCTGTCCAGTCACATTGCCTAATGGTTTTTAATTTAAAATTTTTTTTTTGTTTTTTTTTTCGAGACAGGGTTTCTCTGTGTAGCTTTGCGCCTGTCCTGGAACTCACTCTGTAGCCCAGGCTGGCCTCGAACTCACAGAGATCGCCTGGCTCTGCCTCCCGAGTGCTGGGATTAAAGGTGTGCGCCACCACCGCTCGGCTTAAAAAAATATTTAATGGCAGTGTTAACCAATGTTTCTACACTAGCATCTACAATTCCTCCAGTGTATTAATTTACTTGTTCCTCCACCAGCGGAGACATTTCTTTAAAACCAATCAAGTCCCCAAAAGGCCGACCACTCCTATGAATGCCAGCTCAGCCTGACCCCCTTATAGGTCTGCTTACTGGGGATGCTCTGGGCTTCTAGACTCAGATTCTCTGATCTTACCGTCTCTGGGGATGCTGTGGGATTCCCTTTGTACCCCCGCCCTCCCCCCCCAGGAACCAACATGTGGAGAGAGGTGGGCGAAGGAGGATTGTCTTGACCGTCCAGCCTTTACTCTGAACCA
Source organism: Peromyscus maniculatus bairdii (assembly GCF_049852395.1). Taxonomy (NCBI): domain Eukaryota; kingdom Metazoa; phylum Chordata; class Mammalia; order Rodentia; family Cricetidae; genus Peromyscus; species Peromyscus maniculatus. The sequence continues at coordinate 3,270,499 of NC_134860.1, read as the reverse complement.
GCAGCCACCAAATGTCTCTGTGTTGGGATGAGTGTGGGCCACACAGGCAACTGAATGTGGGAAACGCACCAGGGATTAAGGCCATCAACCAAGTGAGCTCTGCTGCGGGTGGTGTTCACTGAATTCAAGCAGAGACTTGGTAAAGAGCATACACAAAGTAGGTTGTCTTGGGGAAACTCTTGAAATGAGGATTATTATACAAGAAGCAACATTCTTCTGTTGGCTTATTATATTATTAGTTATTATTTTATTCTCATAGTTATCACATCTGAGTGAGTTAAGGTGTGCATCACACCAAATAGCGGTGGTCTTCTAAGGGAGGAACTCCATCTCCTTAGTCATTGCTTAATAAGTTTTTCTATTTGAAAGAAAGGATGAACAAGAGAGAGAACACAGAGACAGGGAAGGAGAAAAGCCCAGCTCTGTCACTGTTCCCCTCTGGTTCATATAAATTTTAATTTTCAGCATAGAATCAACATATTTGGTATAATTGATAAGTAATCTGCATATGTATCCTACAGAGGCTTGTACTTGGGTGGGAGGTTCATTATAACTTCCTTCTTACTGTTAATTGTGTAACTTATAATTCCTCCAAATACTGACAGGCTAGTCAGTAGATATACAGGTATGCATACTGTCACTCTCTCAGTTTCTGAGTCTTTGCATTGTTCTGCTGTAAAACTTATAATGTAATTTAATTGCATAAAACTTTCATTTTTGCTAGTCAGAAATAACCAGGCTGAGCTCATTCTCTAGGCAGATGTGATCAGAACTAAAGGACATACTGGGAACATACATGGTACTTAGTCTGTCTACACCACTGTAGGTGACACAGGACTGAGGAAGTAAGCAACTTGAGCACCTGTTTTACACACACACGCACACGCACACAGAGGCTAATGCCTTTCTCACCCTAGATCAGTTTCCCCCTAGCACCCTTTTCCACTTAGCTTATAGTTCAACTTGTCACTGATAATCTAGAATCCTGACCCAAGCTGTCTCCCATCCTCTTCTCTGGTCTTTGTTCTTCTTCCCAACCTAATGAACCTCATTCCCAACCTGATAAACCTCATTCCCAATGTACACCGTGGCCTTTCCATCCTGGGCTGTTGCCCTTTTTTGCATCTGCCTAAGTTCTAGGCAGCTGTGGAAGGTCAGTTCCAACCCCATCTCCTCTGGGAAGTTCTTCCTGCCTCTGGAGTCCAAAGTCATCACCCCTCATCCGACTCTTAAGCCCCTTTAACAGAGCCTTGTATCTGAAATCTGCTAAGGAGCTCCAGGCATGGCTGTTTATTGTTGTTATGTGTGACTGCCAATTTCTAGAGGGAGGCAACTGCTGTCCTAGCTCCCTTCCGTGCCTGGCCACAGTTTTTCTTTACATAGTAGATGCTTAGTAAATATACAATGGATGATTAGCTTCATTCTTCTTATGACCAGCTGTTCTTAATTATAGACTTTTTTCCCTTGATATAGCATACATGCAATGGGAAAACCTCAGGGAATGAAGTAAGGTATAAGTAAATAGTAATAGTTTTTTGAAAGCATTCTGTAATGCTATTGCAAATCTATGATACTTCCCTTCATTTGCTGTCTACTGACCCAAGAAGTGGGAACATTTTCAACTAGTGCTGTCTGATACCATCAGTTCTAATTCTTGGAGTCTAGGAATTGCATATTCACAACAACATATTATTCTCTTTCCACATATATGTTGTGTGTGTATGTATGTTTGCATGTGTGTGGGCACATGTATAGGGATGTGCATGCAAATTGGTACATGTGCATACAGAGATCCAATGTTGAGGTCTGAAATCATTCTTGATTACTTTTCCTCCTTATTTGGTGAGGCAGGGTCTCTCAATCAAACCCAGAGCTCAGTGCCAATGGGACCAACTTTGTTAGCCAGATTATTCTAGGGATCCCCTTCTTAGATTGTATTAATATGCAGGCCATCCAATGTTCATGTGGGCTCTGGAGAGTTGAACTCTGATCTCCATGCTCGTGTGGCAAATGCTAAACCACACAGCCTTCTTCCCAGCCCATAATAACATTCCTAGGCGGTCATTTAAATATATCTAACTTAATTATTTCCCAACAATATTTATTACTGTTTCTTGTCAGTTACTACAAAGGACAATATTTTGGCTACTTCATTCAAAATAGGTTATGGAGATAAAGGTGCATAAAAAAATACTATTTAGAAACCAGTGTGATAAGTCTGTAAAGGAGATTTGAATCACTCCACAGGCTTGTCCAGCCTTGCCGTGGGTGGAGCACATTCCCTAATGGATGATGATCAGCAGTGACAGCATCACCCACTATGAAGGTCAAGGGTACTTGCTTTATTGGCAGCCTCCATGGGGTCATTGAAGAACAGCACACAGGAAAACATATTTAATTGAATTCCATGTTAATACAACCAGCCTTCCATATCTGTGTATTCTATCTACTATGGGTTAGAATATTCTCAAAATAGTGGTCTCTCTTTGAGCAGGTACAGACTTCCTTCCCATTGTTTCATAAGCAATACAGTATAACAATTAAGTGCATATCATTTATAATGTATTAGGTATTGTATGCCATTTAGAGATGATTTGCTGTATGCAGGGGGATGAATGTATGCTAGATGCAAAACTTGTAACAATTTATATAAGGGATATGAACAGTTGTAGTGCAGATTTTAGTATGAGGCACGTTTCTTGAACCAATCATCCTGAGATACTTTTTAAAAAATGATTGTGTATATGCAGGTGTCTCTCTGTCTGTCCGTATATCTGTGCACATGATGGCAGGTGCCACTGGAGGACTGAAGAGGGTGTCAGATGCCCTGTGAGCTGGAGTTCCAGGTAGTGTGAGTCACCTGATATAGGTGCTGGGAACTAACTCTGGTCCTTATGGAGGAGCAGTATGCACCGCTAACCACTGAGCTATCTCTCCAGCCCTTTCCTGCCCAGATGGTTTTCGTTAGCATTTTTATTGAAGTAGAATTCAGTACTGTACACTATTTAGATTACATAATTCAGTGGGGTTTTTTTTTTAGTATATTCACAGTTGACCTCACCTCAATCAGTTGTTGAACATTTTTTATTAACCCCCCAAAGAAACCCAGCACGTCTTAGCAGCCTAACCATTGCCGTGAGCTGAGCACTGGACATCTCCAAACCCACTTCTGTTCCTGTGGGTTCTCCTTCTGTCGATATTTGTGATGCATGACTTTTGGAGTCAGGCTCTTTTGCTTGGCATACTGTTCTCAAGGTTCACCATGTTGCCTTATTATTGATTGATCTGTGTGCTTGTTTTGCTGCTGAATAGCTGTCCATTGCATGGATATACCACATTGTATTTATCCCTCCATCAGCTGATCAACGTTTGAGTTGCTTCTCTTTCTTTTTTCTACAATGATTGATCATGCTGGAACATTAATATTATTTTCTGGGTGTAACTCCAGTTACTGTCAGAAGATCCAGACAAGATTGGGTCTAATAATATTCTGTTAGATCGGGGCAGGAGGGTCTCACAAGAGAATACATAAGACACAAGAGCACCCCCTCCACCCTCAAAGACATATAAGAGTGAGCAGTTGCTGGGAGCTTGGGGAGATTTTCCTTGCTGGTGTAGGTGTGCATAGGCTGCTTGTACCCTTACGAGTAGCCCCAGTTAAACCCACCGACTCTTCACTCTTGAGTAGAACCATTTCTTTGATCTGTTGTTGGTGCCTGGGATGAAAAAATATTTGTTCATGACTCCGCAGAAAAAGCCTCTGTGAACACTTGTGTATACGTTTTGCCACACATAAGGATTTTCATTGTTCCTGGGTGTATATTTGGGAGTTCATGAACTGTGTTTAACTTTTCGAGGTCTTCCCGAAGTGGCTGTAGCACTTTAAATTACTAGACACATGTTCACTGTGAGAAGACTACATTATATATATTTTACTTAAGTGTCCCTATTCGAATACTAGTGCAACTCATTCACATTCTTAGGCTTTTCCCCATTGATACTGTGATGATTTCATTGTGATATCATCTACATCCAGTTCTTCCTTTGTGAGCAGGAACTCAGGGATGTTAGCTGATTTAGCAGGTTGTGCCTGCACCCCTGTTACATGGTAATGGGTACGTGTGTATTTCCCCCTTCCTGGGAAGCCCACTCCTCACGCCATTGCCATTCATCTGCTCTGTCACTGCTCAGTTAATTGTGTTGTATTAGCACAAGCAGAAGCGGAGCCAAAGGGCTGGGAAAACGTTGTGCTCGGCAAACACAGAATTGAGAAACGGTTTTAGTTTATTTATTTGAAGTGTGGGGAGCTTCACGATCCTATTACCTTCAGCATTGAAATCTGCAACACTCTAAACACTGAGATGTTTCTTTCTTTGTTTTTTTTTTTTTTTCCTGGTCTTTATTTGGTGGAAAAACGTGGCCTGAGATGACATGGAGAAGTTTACCATTCTATCTAGCTAATGTAAATAATCCTGTGTCCACTGTAGATATATTACTACACAGTGAGATGACCTAGCAGGTAAAGGCCCTTGCTGTCAAGCCTGATGACCTGAGTTCAATCCCCAAGACCCTCATGGTGGAAGGAAAGCATGCATTTGGGCAAGCTGTTCTCTGACCTTTACATGTACTGCACTATGGCATGTGTATGTGTGCACAGGTACTAGCAAATGGATGTAAACCACCACATAATACATACAGAAGTAAACAGAAAAGAAATATTAATACCTGGGGGAAATGGCATATCAAGTCTTCACAGCAGTTCAGTCATGTGAAAGCCCTGAGCCGCCCTGGGATGAGTTGTGATGGAGATATAACAGAAGGACTCACTCAGCTTTCCAAGTGTCAACAGTCCTGAGCTGGGGTTGCACACCCAGCTCTAAGAGACGTGGCCCAAAGTTTAGTTTGAGTAGTCAGTACCTCAGAACCTCTGTGCTGGATGTTCTTCTTCTAGAAAGCTCTGTGCGGCTGTCTTCTGGGTCCCTCCATGTTATTCAGGTGTTGGCTTTTCAGGGATCCCCTTCCTAGCCACCCAAAACATCTGTTCCCCTGCCATCCTTTACTCTGTCACCCAGTTCGATATTCTCTGTGGTATTCACATTCACCTGGTGTGGTGTACAGAATCTGCTCTTGTTTGTGTCTGTGACCCTTCCACCTGGAGCTCCTGGAGTCGTGTTCCACTCCCCAAATATTTATCTGGTGGGTGTGTGGGCCGTGCAGCCTGCCCCTGGCCTCCCCAGCTGTGCGGCTGATCCCACTTGACTCCAGCTTGACCTCCTGAATGGTGCTGAGGTGCCGTCTCCATCAGGTGTCTTCCAGCACATCAGAAATGAGGTGCATGGTCTCGACTCCTGTGTCTTCCTCCTGTCACAAGAGACAGAAAGTTCTCCAAGTCGTCACTAGGCCCCGAGAGAGTGGATCATTTGTCCCTGGGAGATATCAACAACAATCAAGGCTACTGGCTGCCTTCTTTCTCTTCAAAGGTTGATTTTCATCCATGTTCCTCAGTGAGGAAGAAAGCTTGCACAGATAGGAGAGTGGAGTTTTCCTAAAATCTGGCTCCTTGCCCCTCTGTTCACAGTAGTTTCAGATGACTAATGTTTACAATAGCAGGGCTCCCATCAGGATTTTCTGGCTGCAGATGATTTGGTGTGTGAGTGTACATGTCTTTGTGGATGGGCCAGCTGATGCAGCTGTCAGTAGCTCTGGCTTCATAGTCTTCTCTCCAACCAGAGCTCGTCCAAGCTTCCCAGTCGTTAAGCAAGTGACAACTCCCCAGTTCCATTCTTGGCCCCACAACTCACTTGATAGAATCTGGTTTTCATCTGTGCATGTGGAGGTGGTAGATTACCAGGGCTTCATCGGAAGGTTGAATATTTCCAAGGTACCAGGCATGGACAAGGCCTGGCTTTTGCTCATCCCAGCTTCTACATCTTCCTAGGTCTCTTCTGGTGACTTTACACTCCTCTTATATGTTTAAGAACCACGGAAGTCTGAATATATTGCATATATTTAACTCAAGCTAGGTGAATTGCTAATTAATATTCACCTATTTTGGACTCACTAGGTGAGGGTTTTGGACTTAGCATCTCTGTTTCCTAGTAAAAGTAGGAGGTGGGCAACAGTGACGCCATTATAGGCTGTGCCCAGATTCAGATCCCCTTTTCCATGGTCACAGGAAGTTGCAAAAACCTAAGCTGCAGAGTGTGATCAAGACCTGGTGAATGTCAAGAGCAGGCAGAGTATGCAAATGAGGCCTGCATAGGCAGTCGGGGGAATTTAAGTTTGCAGTTTTGGTTTACTTTGGCATAAACTGGACTTCATCTTTCTTCATTAGCTCTGTCTTTTCTTCATTAAAAAATTCTCCAAATCTCTCATTGCTACTATATATTCAAATATCTGCTTATTTCTTTGTCATTTCGGAATAAAGTTATAATTAATAGTTGACACAGGAGAAAGAAGTTAAGCTGAGAAAGTAAAGTCTATGAATAACTCTCTGTAAAAATTCCAGCCTGGCGTGTAATTTCAGTTCATTACCTGCGCATTAAAAAGGAGAGAGACAGCTTATCCCTTAAGCTACTTTCTTATCCTTGGAAATTTAAAAATGCAAAATTCGCTTCCAGAGGGTGAAGATGTCATTTCCTGAATACAAAAGGAGCGTGGGAGAATTAAAGGAGGGGAAATAACAAAGAGTGAATTAGGCACACGGACTTCATTGAGCCAGGCCCTTGCTTGGCACACTCCCCATGGGCAGGTGCACCAGCGACACGTGACTCTGTGCCACCCACACTGGTTTCCTGGCTGCCACAGTGTTGAGCTAGACAGTGCTGGCCAGGGTTCAGACCCTTGCCTCAGGATTTCATTGCTGCTTTGGGGGGAAAAAGACTTTCTACTGAGGTTCCCAAACTTGCCAGTGTGCTATTAAATGAAACAAGCAATTTATGGAAATTATTCAGGCACCATGGTCCTGAGAATAATCTTTTTTTTTTTTTTTTTTTTTGGTTTTTCGATACAGGGTTTCTCTGCGTAGCTTTGTGCCTTTCCTGGAACTCACTTGGTAGCCCAGGCTGGCCTTGAACTCACAGAGATCCGCCTGGCTCTGCCTCCCGAGTGCTGGGATTAAAGGCTTGGGCCATCACCGCCCGACCGAGAATAATCCTTTTTGTTTCTTTATTTTTTCCTTGATTTCATTTGAAATGAGTTCACCTTTAAGTGTATGTGGTTAGCTTTATCTTAGGGGGATAAAAGCCAGCTTGGTACAGTGACCTACCAAAAGAGAAGTGACTCCAGCCATCTTTCAAGGCCCTTGAGTGTTATAAGATGAAGAAATGATCAAGCTAGGTTGAAAATTGTGCTTTTTCAAATACATTCTTAGCTAGCAAGTTAGTGCTTTTAAAAAGTAATGCCTACATAATAATGTTGAACTTTTCTCAAGAAAATAAAGGATACAGTAAAAAGAAATTGTATGTGCGAGGGAGGGGAGAATGATATAATCATAGTTCAAGTTTTTAAAATTTCAAAAACAATTATGTTGTGAGCCCCCCCCCCCCACACACACAGATGTTTATGGTGTCCCAGGTGTCCCATGGCTAGAGACCCAGGGAAGGGAGGGCACCTTAAGTCACTTCCTCCTCGTGCTGTGGAGTTTCTGTGACAGTCGTCATCTTTCAGGGGTGGGTGTGGAAAGGTGACTTTCAGGCCCTGGGAGTGGAAGGCCGAGCCCAGTCGCTTTGCGATCCCAGGGAGAGATCTGGAGTTCCCCGGGCTGCGTCTTCCTTCCGTTTTCCAGGGCAGCTTTCTCATTCTCTCTGCTTTCACCCCTGCCACCCCTCCCTCCCCTGGGCCCTGGCTTGTCCCTCTCCCCATTTCTCATCATCTGTTTCCTTCCCCTTCTTCCCTTCATTGCCCCTCCTACCCCCTCCTTTCTCCTTTTCTCTGCTTCCTTCTCCCTTTCTACCTACTCTTGATATGAAATATTTGTATCAGTTTCTTTCCTCATCACTGTGACAAAATGCTGGGTGAAGGCGAGGAAGGAGGGTGGTTTTTCGGTTTTCTTGTTGCCTCACAATTTCAGGGTGTGGTCCCCCATGGTGCAGTCAAGGCAGCAGCAGCTGGAGGCATCTGGTCCCTTTCATCTGCAGTCAGGATGAAGACAGGAAGGGCCAGCTAGCCTTCTCTTTTTCATACAACCTAGTGCCTGAGGCCATATGATGTGGGGATCTTCATACCCTAGTTAACTTAACAACTCCCTTACAGACCTGTGCGGAGGTTTGTTCCCATGGTGATTATAAATCCAATCAAGTTGACTATCGTGATTAATCATCGAAAGTGTGGATTTCGTCACCCGGTTGCCACCCCGTTGACTTTAGTGGCGGTCTGCTTTCTCCCCGGCCTCTACCCTTCCTCTGAACTGGTCCGTACTTATCCTCTGGTCCCCGCCAGTCATGTGATCAGAAAACAAACCTTTTCTTTATTTTAGCAGGCAGGGGCTTCACTTTAAGGATGAAGGTCTCCTAGAGAGCTGGTGGAACGGAGGGAGCGAAGACCAGGGAAGTCGTTGCCCCAGGTTCGGGGACTCGGGAAGTGCTGGTAACTGGAGAGTCACAGTGAGCCACCGCCTGTGGTCTCAGCTGTCTGCAGAAGGATACCTGCCTGCATGGGTGGCATTGGCAAAAGGTATCTGTGTCCTGCAGTTACAGCCATATTTAACAGGCCTTCACCGGGAGAAAATTGGTTTTTCTTCTTGCCGGTATCCAAGCCTGTCAGGAGCTCCCCCAGAGCCCTGCTGACCAGGGAGAGGTGTGGCTGGGCTTAGGTAGTGCTGAAAGCCAAGGGACGTGATCAGGTCACAGAATGGACCAAGCGAAATGGACCTTACATTGCAACAACCTCTTCGTTTTATGTCACTACTGACCTACGCGTTTGAGTTTCTTTCCCAACACTGCTACCACGTGAGTGTTAAAGAGTAATCCCAGTTTGCTCTCATCGTTTGGGTTTAGGCCCTGTGACACCTCGTTCTGTGCAGAGCCGTGGCAGTCTACGTGGCTGGATTTGGAGTCCCTTTGGGTATGTCTGTGAGGACATTACTAAAGATGCTTAGCCTAGGAGGGGAGGTCTAGGGTGAATGTGGTTGGCACCAGGTCATGTGCTGAACTCCATGAATGAATAAGAATGGGGAAAAGGAGGAAGCCTGGCTGAGTAGCCACAGTCATCTTTCTCTGTTCCCTGCCTGTGGATGCCTCACGTTTCTACTGCCATGCCTCCTAAGCCATGACGACCTGTACCCCCAGCTGAGAGCCAGGGCCAGCCTGCCCTTCTTTAACATCTTTTGTCATAGTCATGAGAAAAGCGACCAGCACCAGCCACAGGCACCGTCAGCCCCACCCCTTGTCCTTGCTCCTCAGAACTCTCTTGCTGTCTTGGTGCGGTACTCCCTTCCCACTGGCTACCCCTCCCGACGACAACTCCTACCCCACAGCCCAGCAGATGCAGGGATGTAGGCATCCTTGGCCACTGCGCATCAGTTCCCCTGGTCCTTTCATTCTGGTTCACCATCACATCTTTGAAGACACATCCTGCACCATGAGCCATGCCCCGAGGAGCTGCAACCTCTCTGCACTTGGTCTACCCTGTGCGTGCACTTGAGACAATCTAGGTGTTTCCCTTTGGGGGACAGTGGTGAGACTTACCTGGAGTCCTTGCCTGGAGCTCTTAGGGCAGTTTGGTACATAGATCAGGAAGTGTAAAGCTCTGTGTTGGTCAGCTGGTAGCACACTGTGGGGCCCTCCTGTTCACATCCTATGCTTCCTCTTCTGATGTCACTATGAACGTACCATTATCTTCAGAGCCTCGCATCATCTGCCATCGTCACCATCATCAATCACTACCATCACCATCACCACCATTATCTTTATTGTCATAGTAACAGCAGCAGCAGCAGCAGCAGCAGCAAGAGTTAATGTTACCACGCTGTCACATCACTGCACTGCTGGAGCCTAGATTCAAAGTCACATTTTGTGACCCCAAGGGCAGCTTTTGAGGTCAATACAACATGTTTCCCTCCACAAACTGAAATTGCTCTTGTAAACATTTGGATGAGAGTGGAAAGAGAGCGCAAAGGGGGAATTTTGAACAGCCTTTTCCCTGTCTCAGATTTAATTCAATCCACCTTGAGAAGGCAAAGTCTGGGTGATAGTAGATAATGTTGTGGGTGAAAGGACACACTCACTCCCTAACCCTGGGTGGATCTGGTGGCTAGGGGCTGCCTGCTGCACGTGCTGGCCTATGCAACCTCTCAGGGGTGCATCCGTCAAAGGAGCTTGCTTTGTCCAACAGCTTAATCCCCATGTCCCTGTCATTGGGAGGCTATCAGTCAGACCTTTCAATCTCTTCCATTTTCAGCCTCACTGATCACAGATTTTCCCAGTGAAGCTGAAAAAGGGAGTGGAGGGCTCTTCACTGCAGCCCAGAGGAGCAGGTGCAGAGCCTTGTGTCTTTGAACAGGAGGTTTGGAGTCCTTTCCCTGGCAGCAGAATTAACTTTCACATAACCTCCTTGTAACTGTGAACTTGAGGCCCTCCTCCAAGTTCTGTCTGTGTGAGAGCCAACCGTGGGAGGTGCAGACGCTGTGAAGCTTCCTTGTTCTAGTCAAGCTGTTTTCTGCTGGGAAATCTTGTCTCTTCTGAACCCTGTCTTCATAGCATCTTGTGCCTGTGTGGAATCATTTAAGAGTATTCTGCGTGCACATTTCCATCATGTTCACACACCCACACCACCGTGCAGTGCACACATGGTCTTGCTCCAGCATATCAGAGAAGGTAGCAGAAATGCAAAGCCATGCATGCAGATGCATCCAATGCCGAGCAGCTCATGAGAAGGGAAGCCTGGGATTTAGCGCCTTGCCCTTGGAATTAGAAGTCTATTTTAAAAAATGGGCCAGAAGTTGCCAAAATCTGTTTCTTGAGGTCCCACTCAGTGATTGATGAGGTTCTGGTTATCTGATTGGTTCTTAAGAAATATTTGTTTATAAACCGTACCTGCATCTTCTTACCTTGACCATGACTCACCTGATCTTGGGACAGATGTTCCCTTCTCCCTTGTTGGTTAGACACTAGCTTCGGCTCTTGGGGGGTCCTACTCATCACCCCCAAGGAAACCTAGGGAGACCTGTAATGAAGAGTGTAACAGGATGTTATTCACCAATAGCAGGTCACAGGAAAAGACATTTTCTTCTCATCGTGGAAAACAAATGTCTATTCTTCACAGCATTCTTTCGTCTATCCTTGCCTAACCCCTTGGGAAGGTCCAGAGAGTTCTAGTTTATTGGATGTAGCACATGTATACCTGAACCCCAGATCTATGAGGATTGGAGAGAGGAAGATCACTGGAGTTTACAGGTCACTAGCCTAGCTCCAGGTTCAGTGTGAGGTTCAATCTCAAAGGGATAGGATGGAGAGTGATCGGGCAGGGAACAGAGCATTCTCCTCTGGTCTCTGCACATACATATATAGGTTGCTATGCCCTCATATACGTGTACACAAATACCATACATATGCACCCTGCTCACACACATACACACAGAGTTCATTATCCACAGAGAAAATGCCACAGCCATCTCATTTAGAGTCCAGAGTGGACTTGTCTAGTTTTCCATCTAAATAGTCTTGATATTGATAATCAAGCCTAAGACGTTCCCAGGGCCTCATAGAAGCAGAAAGCCATTCTTTAAAACACTGAATCCTTTGGAGTGTCTGGGACTGACTGGTACTTAATACTGCCTTCCCTTCCCCCTCCCCCTGGCCCCCCTTGGTTCCTGGGTAGCCCTTTGAGCACAGTTTGACTGCCCCCTTCTTTCACAGCTTAGCAAACGCCGCGCTTCGGCCAAAGCAGCCTGACATGTTGAATGAAATGGTCTTAGTTTGGAAATTGGCCATGTTGATAACAGGTTATTAATTTAATCAGCCTCAAGTTGATAACAGGTACCTCCTGTGGAAACAAAGATAATTTGCTATTGATTGCGATCCTGTCTCCTGATAGAAACTCTGGGCTTATTGTGTCCCGTCAAAGGCCCCCACCCCCACCAGCCTTCCCCAGTGTGAAGGAGACAGGGAAGGGGAAGTGTGATGGCAGAGAGGATCACTCCATGCGCTGCACTGCAGAGGTGTGACTGGCCATTGTTCTGGTACCTGCTTCATCTGGAAACCTTACAGAAGAGCTTTCATAATCCACTTTGAAATCTTTGCCGTTTGTAGAGCACAAGCAAGAGCTGCAGCTTTCAGGCAGAAGGTCATTTTATACAAAATGTTCATTCGTGTGCAACAAAGCTTATTTCTTCTACAGGAACAAAAAGAAATAATGAAGCCTTCTTAAAAGCTGTTTTTTTTTGTTTGTTTGTTTTGTTTGTTTGTTTGTTTTTCTCCCAAAGAGCGATCTTCTTGATAGTTGGTGATTTCTCCTTGCCACTTCTATTGGAAGTAAAAACATTCGTATCAATGAAGATTACAGAATATTGTTAGAATATTGTTAGATATGATTTCAGCTGTGGCCACAGCCTAGTGATGGGAAGCACTGATGCCCTGGCCTGCTTCTGCTTCCTGCTTTTGTTAATCTTTCTAGATTCTTCACTTTGTTTTTTAGCCAAGGATGTGATCTTTATTTGGGTTTTGACTAACATATGTTTCCAAAATACTGTCTTACCCCCAAACTCCCATCATCTTAGACATTGCCTCAGTATCCACCTTTCTTCTGGATGTTTCCATTTCTTAAGAGTACAGCTTGAATCCTGCTGTTTCCGGCTCCTGTCCTTCCCTTCGTGGTAGCACTGTTGGCCCTTTGTCTGTAAACAGCCACTTCTCCTTGGGCCCCTTCTGTGATCACCTCTCAATGTTTCAGAGGCTGCTGGTTTTGTTAATTATGGAAGCAGCCTCAATTAACCTACTCTGTTCCAGAGAGCTAGGAAGTGACTCTCAAGACCAGAGGAGAAAGGATTTCAGCACCAGCAAGAATAAATATGTTAATTTGAATATTTTACTTAACATCTTCCAATGTAATGGTCTGTGTGTGTGTGCGCGCGCGTGCGCGCGCGCACACACACACACACGCACACACACACGCACGCACGCACGCAAGCAAGTGCATGGTATGCTGTGTGTCATATGTGATGTTTGTGTTTGGTCCATGCAAATGAGTGGTCAGGCATTGACACCGGTTTGTGCTCATTCGGAGGCCGGAGCAGAGCCATCCATGTCTTTCCATATCAATCTCTGCCTGGTATCCTTGAGTCAGGGTCTCTCACTGAGCTAGAAGCTCACTGTTTAGGCTATGCTGGCCAGACAGTAAGCTCATAGGGTCTGCCTGCCTCTGCTTCCTAATGCTGGGATTATATGTATGCACAGATATTCTTGGGTTTTTATGTGAGTGCTGAGGATTTCAACTCAGGTCCTCAGGCTTGCAGAGCAAGTGATCTTACCCACTGAATGGTCTTTCCAGCCTCTGCAATGATTCTTAAATGGATGATGCCTCTTGATACAAGAGAGAAGTGTTTCCTGAATCCCAGGATAAACCAATCTCATGGTATTGGGTTCCTGGAAAGGACTTCTGATGTTCTAACAGCCCCTAAGGAGGATAGAGATATGTCATTTTATTTCTAGGATCTATTGGCTTTTAAGTACATGACTGTGAGAAACCTGGAACACTGTAGTTCTCATACTGTGAGCCATTACCAAGTCATGTTCAAAGCCCTCCAATGTCATGCATTGCTGGTAGTGTTGGTTCTGAGTACACACTGTTGCACAAAAGCTGTAAATCTTCCAACTCTAGCACCTAAAACAAACCCCTCAGAATCCAGGGGAAGAGGAAAACGATCCGTGCCATTCTAGACACAGTGGTGACTGTAATTGCTGCCATTCCTTGATGAATCCGTGTTCCCCAGCCCCTGCAAATGTAGCTTCTGTTGATATGACAGATTAGACAAGTAGTACCTGACCTCAGTGCTAATGGCAACTCAGGGGCTGACTGTACCCGTCATCACTACAGCCCAAATCCAGGCTAATGATTATAAGTTTTTTTCTTTCATGTCACTGTAGTTGAATTCCAACCTTATTTGAGGAAGAATTTCATTTTTTTACATGGCATTAGAACCTTCATGTAAGTATGAAGTGTATCATTGCAAAATGTTAAACAAAACCCACTAAGTACATGAACTGTTTTGAAATCTTTGTTAAAATCAAGCATCACATTATAGCAGCTTTTACAGCACAGGGCATTTCACTTTAACAGGGGGAATAAAAATAGTTCTTTGCTTGTTCCATATGGTTTTTATATGATTGTTTTGCTTTCAGGGTTTTCATCTGTAATTGTCTCTCCCCAGCTCTGGGGATTTTCATGAACATTTATTTTTTTTCATGTGTATACAATTCGTTCCTGCTGGTTCCATCAGCGGGAGCCCGTAGCAAGTTCCTTTGGAGTTAGAATCCAGGTTCCATTACCTTTCCGGTCTCTCACAGGACATCCTATGCTTTCTTTCCATCCCTTGTTAAGCCAAAACAACCAGGGACAAAAGAAAAAAAATTATAACAACCACCACCACAAAAACCCCATTTTCTTCTTATCCAGTTTTTACTGCGCTTGTCTACCCCGCCTTCTGGACTGTCACGGACAGTGTGGCCTCTGTGATGTCTTTACCTCTGGCTTTGATTTAAGTGTCTGGAGAGGAAATGAGAGACTGTGCATTCTGTGGTGCTGCAGAGATGTACACCCGTGGTCCTTGTCACAAGAAGTGAGACGTGGCGGTCAACGAAATGCTTTAAAAATGCTTTAACGTCCCCATTATCCCCTTGGCGGCCTCGGCTTCATTGCGGCTATAAATACTGTCCCCGGCCCGCGGCCTCTGGCATTTCTCATTTATAAAGATGGCTCTTGTTTGTATTTGTTTCACTAAAATGGAAGAGTTATGTAGAAATATAAAAAGTAGTGCAAGGAGGCTGGCCTCAGGAGTTACTGCCGTCTTTTAGCCGGTAGGTGCTTTGTTTGGGGCCCGGCGAGCAGACTCTTCTATACGGTTACCATTTTTACAGTGCAAAGAGATGCTTTGGTCTTAAGGACGGGAAAGGGAAAGTTGTGGCCACCGCTTCTGTTTCTCTTTATGTCAAAGCTTAGGCTGGGAGCCTTCAAAGCCTTTTTAAAAACTTCCAGTATTCAATTTTAATTAAAAACCACATTCAATTCTATAATCCCATCCACCGATTCAAAAGGGGAATTCACATAAGAGAAAATTAACTTATTATTATTAAAAGTACACTGCCTTTCTAATAGATATAATAGAGAAGCTGCTCTCCCCAGGCTCTGTGGCTGTTCCTTACATAAGAATATTAGCAAATTTAATAGAATTTTTTCCTTGCCTGTAAGTGATAATCAAACTTACTTTTTAAAACTCATCTCATTTGACTTGGGTGATAAGGATATTTGCTCAGAAGAGAGATGCTGTAGACTATGGCCCTCTGTGGCCACATACCAGAACTGGGAGTCGAATGGTCTCGACTTTGTTAGGTGAAGATTCATTTATTTTTATTTTATTAACAGTAAGAACTTCTTTCCCCCAGACTCAATTTTGGTAAACTAATGGCACATGATGCCTTCCGTAAATACCATTTCATATAGGAAGGGTCACATGTCCTTCATTCTTCCTCTGAGGCCTGTAGTTTTCAAGATGCTGGTTCTCCTGAGTCCTGGGAACAGCACCAGAGCCTGTTCTTGCAGGCTGCTTCTCCTGCATTCTCCCAGAAAATGCAGGCCTGCTTCATTAGCCGCAGCAGGCAGGCTGGGATAGCCCTGCATCTGGCTGTGGGGCAGGAGCATCCTTCCATTCCAGGCCCTGTCCTAAATCACTTGCCTTGAGACGAGTGAAGGGAGGCTGCTGGTTGACCTTCTTCTCTTGTGTCGTATTTCTTAAACTTCTTCAGAGACAATGATGGGAAAGTATCTCTGAGGATTAAGGTTTTTAGCAGCATGCAGCTGTTTAACTAGAAAATTTTGACCAGAAGAATTTGATTCTCACGCCCTCTCTCCTGTCAGCACAGAAGGAGTGTTCTGGCTCTTCTCAGCAGTGATGTAGCAGGATCCAGTGGTTTCCAGGGTGTTACCTCCTGTACATTCAATTGCAGTGTTTACTGCTGAAATACATTTCATGTTATACTCTATATGAACACTATAAGTTATGTGTAACACATACACATACATGCATGCATGAACAGAATATATTAGACATGAAATATGTACACGCCATGTTATGTCACATAGGAATTAATGTGTTATATGGGATTCATGTGTACGATACACTTGTACATACAGATGCATTCATTCTTATGTAGATCAAATGTTATACATGACATATTATTCATGTATTCTTTCAACTTATACATTTCCATCTTATTTTCTTATTTATCAGTCCTAAACTACTTTATTATTTTATTCTATTCCAATTCTTTGCTCATTTCTGTATTACTATTACAGTTATTGTGAAGTTTCATTTTGTCATTTTTCTTGATCATTTAGATATTTCACTGATTCCCCCCACCCCGGGTTCTCAGTGTCCTTAGACACCACTAAACACCACAACAAAAAAGATATTTAAGTAAACAAGTGCTCAAAATGCATGAGTAGTTTTGATAATGTACGTGTTAAGCCTTGCATAATATTTACATATAAATCTCTACATGGAACTGATGTCATGATACATGCTTAGCCGTTCTAAACCTGTTACAAAGATTAAGAGGATAAGCTCTTGTAGCTTTCTTCTTTGTCACTCATCTGTCACAGAGCATGAAGACACATTTACAGACTGCACACTGTGATCCCAGAGGCTGACAAGCTACACTGACTGGGAGGGTTCTGGGAAGATTATGGTCCAACCAAACCTTGGGCCAGTGTGCCCACGATCTTCTTACTCTTTCTTCATTTTCTGTTTCTCACTACTTCCATCTCCTGTCTCTCTTCTGTAAAGATTTTCATGTCTTAAAGTGGAAATACATATGTACTCAGAAAGATGAAAGAGACCCAGGAAGTCTTGGACATTTCATGGGTAATTATTACTCAAGGTCCCCCGGGGTGAGGCAGAATGTGAAGTGAGTACCGTTCTCAGACTGGGGTGCCCAGATTCCAGCCACAGCAGTGACACCCGGAGAGAACCACTAACCAAACACATCACTAGCCTGCCCAGAGCTTCTGTTTGGGTGGGTCCTGGGTAGGACCTTGGGTTTTTTAATTCTAGCAAGTTCCCAAAGCTGCCAAGGTGGGCACTAGGTGTTGAGAACTGCTACTGTTTGTATGGTCACCTACTCATGTATTTTAGAGGAGGAATCTGAAACCCAGAGCAAGACAGCGGCTTCCCCAGCATGTCACAGTGAAGGTAGTTTAGCTTCTGGGACAGAGTGAAGAGCAGGTGTTCTGACTCTGGTTCTACCATGTTCTACCAGGCTCTGTTTCTGACTGCTCAGAGCAGACATCCCTGGTGACTGACTGAAGGGAGCCTGGAAAATACAATGTATGACCCTCCTAGATTCTTTTCTGTAGAAAGCTGGCCTCTCTCTTCATGGCCCATGGAGAAACAAGACTTTGGTAATCTCTGCCATCGCCAAAGTTACCTCTTTGGCTCTTCAGCCTCTTCATGTCCACATCCAATTAATCATGACATGTTTGGCTGTTGACTTATAACAACTTAAGATCAACGCAAATATAATTTTTCAAACTTGGCCTATTAAACTCGGATTTTTATCATGTCTGTGCTGATTTTTTTTCTTTTTTCTGTTCTATACACAAGTTAAAGTCTTTGGGGAAGAGGGAAACTTAATTGAGGGATTGCCTATATCAGACTGCTTATAGGCAAGTTCATGGGGTATTTTCTTGGTAAATGATTGATGTGGGAGGGTGCAGCCCACTATGGGCAGAGCTAGCTCTGGGCAGGTGGTCCTGGGTGGTATAAAAAAGCAAACTGAGCAAGCCATGCTAAGCAAATCACGAGTCCAATGGCTTCTGCTTGAGTTCCTGCTTTCAGGTCCCTGCCTTGAGCTCCTGTCCTGATTTCCCGTCATGGTGGACTGTAAGCTATGAGATGAAATCAACTTTCCTTCCCATGTTGCTTTTGGTCATCGTGTTTATCACAGTGATAAAAACCAAGTTACAACAAGGTCAAAGCAAGTGAGCCAAAGCAGCAGAGGGAACCATGGGAAAACCAGAAATGACTGGCTTTAGATTTCTTTCCATGACATATCATATTTCAAAAAATGAGGATTTTCTTTAATGTTCTCTAGCCTGTATTTTCATAGAAAATATCTTACTGTTTGCATCCTCGAGTTAAGGGAAAATGATTTTGACAGTTGACTAGTTTTCTTTGTGTAAAAAGAGATGTCATGAAATTGTTTTCATAAGAATGTGAAGATGAGACAGAATTGGTAGTACATATAATCCCAAAATTTGGAAGGTAGAGGCCAGATGATTGTGAGTTCTAGGCCAGTCAAGGCTACAAAATGAAACCTCATCTCTTAAGAACAAGGGCAGTAAATGTGTGCCAGTGATAATCTGCTTGCCTGTTTTATGTAAGGCCCTGGGTTCTATCCACCTACCTTAAAAATGTGGTGATGAATGTGTCTAGTTTACCAAAAGGGGTACATGTTGTGGTTTTGTGGGGTTTGAGTATTAATTTAATTTCAATAATTGCCTTAATGAGATGCATATTATCAAAATAGCATTGACATATAATAACTATCTCTTGGTAATGATGCATCAGAGTTGAAGCAGAAAGAATTGGAATTCAATGATTAAGGGAATTAAAATAAGAATTATTTCCTAAACCAGTAGAGAAGACCCTAAATCTATGAGAATTGGGTTCAGAGAAACTCAATAAATCTTGAGTAAGGACCTTTGATACCTAAGTTGTAGCATTTCTAGATAAATTTTGGATCTTCATTGAGAGTCAAATACCAGGTTCTGAATGCATGCATGCATTCATGGGTGAACACTACAAAAAATATTTATTTTAGGAGACATAGTTAGATGTCGAAGGCAGAAACTCAAATTTCACAGAAGCCGCTATGTGTACCAATGAGGTGATCCATCCTTTTCAGATGGGAAATTATCCCAGTCTTTTCACGGTGTGTGTGGAGTCTAGGTCATGGTCCTGATTCTGATTATTGCCTTCTGTCTTCCAGCGGCTTGTGGAGGCTGCAGAAGAGGCACACCTGAAGCATGAATTTGATGCTGACTTGCAGGTAACTGACTATATTTTGAGTTAAGTTGTTGGTCTGTTTCAGTGATTGAAGAGAAATGCTTTTAGAGGATGGTCCCAAGTCGGCATGGAGGCACCTCTTTCTTGTTGGGTGAGGGTAGCAATCCTCTATCTCGTTCCACCAATGGCAGTTATGGTAGATGATGCCACACACTGACACATGTATGCCAGATTTCTGTGAAAAATTCCTGATATGGGGGATGATCAGTAAATTAAGAGTAATTCTTGGGGTTCTCAATGGTAAAATGATAAAATGGTGGGTATCTAAAATTGTATTTCCCAGGCTGGAGTTTGGATTATAAGTGACTGGAAGCCACATTGTGATGGAGTTGACCTTGAATTAGTTGTTAAAGACAAGAGTCTTATGCTTAAATGTTAAGTCATTCATATACCTGGGGTTAGAATATCTATTTAAGAAATTTATTGTAGTAGAACTCACAATCGTAGCAGACTGAAAACAATTAGGGTCTTCATATAATATAAATACATTAGCAGAGACAACAAGTAAACGGGGGATAAAACCACCTTTTGGGTCCTTCGAAGGTACTTATCTGACCTGCCACTTGAGTTCCGTGCCTTCTCTTCACTGCAAACACAACAGAACAAAACGGAAGAAGTCTTCATGCGAAGGCCTGCTCTTTGAGTGGAGTGTGTTCACAATCAGGAAATAGTGTTTATTTTATTCTATTTTTATTTATGTGAGGAAGATAAGGAGAAACACAAATCTTAAAGTGCCCCAAATGGCATTTCTAAAGTAGCTTTGGTCTGCATCCCTTTTTCATGGCTACAGTATTGGGGAAACCGATGAGACGTTAATAGAAGGGATATTTGCAAATGACGGTCAAGGTTAAGAGAAACCCACAGTGAACTCCAGGCCTGAGGAAGCTATAGGAAGAAGAGAGTTCCAGCCCCCAGAGGGGATGACTATAGGAGAAGGCTGTCTGGTAGAGCAGTACCGTTACTCACAGTGAGCAGGCCAAAGCAGACCACAGGGCAGACAAACCCTGCAGGTTGACCCTGCTTCCTTCTTGTCCCACGTCGACGACTGTAGCTGTTGGTGCTGAGACTCCTGAGTCACTGAGCCGGTAGGAGAAGGCCAAAGATAGTTCTTGAGGGGCCAGCAGAAAGTATCAAGGGCATGAGCTGGGTGTATTTGTTAGGTACAGCACAAAACATAAAAAGTGGGCAGAAATGGAGACAAGCGTAGGAAACTCCAGGGGGCCGTGTGAAGAAGTGGTAGGGACAGTTGCCAATATTGGGAAGAGAATGGGAGGTTGGCACAGTTTTCTGAGGAAAATTGCCAGAGAAAGGGCAGGGTCTAGCAAGAGGAACTGTGAGTATAGCAACGAACACCTTGTCTTCTATAGCCATCTCTACATGGTGGCTTTCTGAAGATCTAGAGGCCATAGACTGGCCCCTCCTGTCCACAACCAGCCTGACTTCAGAGGACTGGATGTCCTAGAGTAGGCTGGAGGGACTTAAAGCACCGGGAGGCACATTCCTGAGTGTAAAGACGGTAAAAGCCTGGTGAGTGTACGGCCAGCAAAGTGCTCCTGCCTTCCTTTTGGAATTCTGTGCCTTTTCAGAGAGTTTCAGTTGGAAATGACAGAAGCTCAGATCAATTCAAATCTGTGTATAGCCATTAAACATAAACATCCGGGGCCACTGCCATGGCTCAGCAGGTAAAGGGGATGCCACCAAGCCCGGTGACTTGAGTTCGATCTCCAGACCCCATGTGGTAGAAGGAGAGAATCAATTCCTTCAGATTATCCTCTGACCTCCACATACACACTATGGCATTTATGTGACCCCACCCCTGCCCTCAAAATAAAGAACTAATTATAATACATTGTTTTTCAAAACAAAGTAAAATAAAAATTCACTGGTATACTCAAATAAATGAACAGGTGTGTAGGTAGATACATTTTAAGAATGGAGAAAAGTCTCTCACGGTAAAAGTTAACTAATACATAAAGAGGAAATAATGGAGATCAAAACTTAAAGAATAATCGCTTGAGGCAAGGATCTTCAATGGATGCTAAAATGGTGGACAAGCCTTGAGAGAGGAGCAAGGTATTAACAGTGTCAAAGGGTTCCTCTACAAATTATTCAGCGATGCTGCAGAAAGTGCACCTGTATTATGTACAAGCCTGCTCCAGATGTGACAATCTAGACAGAGTCCATCACCAGGCATGAGATGAGTGACTCTTTGGTGAGTCAGGTCACGTTATCCAAAATGAAAGCTACAACACCAGGTAACTGTAGACTGTGGAGTATGCTGCAGAATTACTTCCCGGGCTTCTCTTTAAAAAGGACGAGTTCAAGAAAGAAAACCTTGAGTTGTTCTTTGTTTTGGGGTTTTGTTTTGTTTTTTACCCAAGTTAGTAGAGATTGAGGACCCAGGGGAATAGAATGAATGTGTGATTCAGAACTGGATGTTGAGCTAGAGAGATTTGAATGCAGGCTGTGTTTCAGATAGTAATACTGTGTTACTGTTGGTATGTCTGGGTTTTGTGTGACCCCTTTGCCGTGGTTCTGCTTTTTCCTGGAGTGAGATTTGGATTCACGAGTCTAGCAGGAAGGGGTGGGTTCGCAGGAAAGTAAGAAAGATTGGAAATCAGAGCTGTTTGGGAAAATCTGGCATGCCTGTCACTGATGCTTACAGTCAGTTTTATTCTGAAGTCTGTCCTCATTGAAGCAGAGGTGGGCTGGTGCAGGGGAGGGGTCAGCATGATTGCTTGCAGGGATTATATATTCTTTAGCAGTGGTAAGCACTTGGAGCATTCAGGGAGATGCTATGGGAGGGGTGCTCTTTCCTAGTGTTTGAAGCTATTGTTACCTTCCCAGACTGTACTAGGTTCCTATTACAGCTGTAAAATAAAATTCTGGTGAGGCACACCGACTCTTCTGGTCAAGTGTGGTACTGTGAACACAAAGGAAGCATGGAGATCTCTCGAAACACAAACCAGACACCAAGAAAACTAGCCTCTCACTTTTGTTCTCTGAGAGGTTCTTCTGTATGTCCTTATCCTTCACCCTTTCTGTATGTGAACAGAAAAATTAACAGAGGGTACCACTGTCGCCTGAACAGGAGAAGATGTTGCAATAATCTCTTGGTAGTAAGGAATGCCGTTGGCTATCCAGCCCTCGGACCCCACTGAAATCTCAGGGTCAGAGCAAACCTGCTGCTCTTTGGTGGAAAGCTGTAAAAGGCAGGCCTTTGATAGCGTGGATGCATCCAGAGCATCTGTCTGCCCAGATGAAGGCTTCAAAGCCACTGAAACTCTGACGCTATTAAGTCTGCTAACAGTCGGGTGTCAGCCCGTGGCTATTACGAGGTAGCAGACCTGAGCACTGGCTTAGAGTTTATTGCTCTGATGCTCCATTAGAGCTGATCAATTGTTAATCTGGGCACTGCTGACCTCTCTGTGACCCTGCCATAGCATTGTTTTTATAAAAAGAACAAAACACAGAAAACAAGACCTCTTATAGTATCTACTCACCTTGTAGTTACACCAGGAAGGACCCTATACCTCTAATGCAGAGAGAAGTCTGTTTTCATATAGAAAAAAAATAACTGGTTTTGGTTTTGTGACATTTCCTAAACTGCAGAGTTTCAAATTTCAGAATTCTGAGTTTCCTTATCCCCCTAAGAGAAAAGCGATGATATTTATACCCCTGGACTCATTTGAGATAGTGACTTTGTGTCTGTGCCTCATTCCAAACTGTAAAAGTGTAAAAAAAAAAAAAAAAAAATGTTGGTAGACTCATTAAGAGCTAACCTCTCTCAAATTATCTTTATTATCAGGGTTCTGTTTGCCCTTTGAAATTCTTCTCACAGTCTTTCTGGAGGTTTAACTGTTTCCCTCTGAGCTGTGGCCTTGGCGTCTTAGGGTCCTTTCTAAGACCCTAACTGTGGCACTATATTGTTAGCACTTAAAAATTATGTCGAGGCATGAAGCAAAAATACAGACTGTTGTGTGTGCGAACAATCGAAAACGCACAGTTCCCTGTGGGAGGCAGATCTGCCTGGCTTGTGTGGGCTGAGTTTTGCTCTTTGTCTTGTTCCTATTTATGGTTGCCTATGGGTTCTAGATTGCCCTTCTCTTGGTTTAGTCTTTATCCCCCCACCCCAAGTCCCTGTTAATAGCAACGGGTAACAACTGATGTGCAGAGGCTCTTTGAACATGACATATTCCCTTTACAAAATTTTATGTTGTACATTAATATATGACTTTTGTTAAAAGATTGGTAATTATGGTGAAAACAAAGTTTCCACAAACCAAGTTTCATGTTAATTATGGCACATATTTCACTGTGATCTTTCTCATCATTGTGATGATAAAACCTCCTTATTCATGGAGGAAGGATAAAAGGCCCCAGCCTCAGCCACCCAGCCTACTGATACACTGATACCTTCCCAGAAAAATTGATCTAAATACCAAACAAATAAACTCAGGCAGAATGTCTCTTCACCCCCTCCCTTTATTCTGCCCCCCGCTCTCCGCTCCTGTCTCTCTGCCCCCGACCCCCATTCTTTTGGAAGTTTTTCCCTTGGCAGTGAAGGAGAAGGGGAAAAAAAGCTTTCTGACAGTTTACTAAAAACCTGCTTATCTTTGAACCACAAACATATTTTCTTTGAAAGCTGTCTCAAATAAGTGCCAATTGCACAGAACTGGTGCATGGAGGGGGAAAATGTGATTTTGAATTGTGAATCCTGCAGAAGCTTTTTCTATTACAAAGTTTTCTATAATAAGTTTTCTTTGTTGTTTGGTAAGTAATAAGAGGGAAAATGCCCGGTGACAGTCAGAGGGCTTCTAGGTGTGAGGGTGGGAAGAGACTAAGCTGGGCTGCTGGAGAGTGTCCTCAAAGTGACCTTCTGCTCCTCACCCTACTGCAAGTACCTGTCTTTCGAACACAGAGGCCTGATTTCAAAATGGGGGCCCAGAGGCTATGGTGTGTAGGAACCCTTGAGAGAGAATGGCTGTGGGTAGTACTTGAATCTGCTTCCCCAGCCTGCTCACTCCTGCTGTTCCCATGGGGACTTTGTCTAAGCGGAAGGGGAGGGCAGCCTAGAAGCCCAGCAGTTACTTTAGACATGCTGCCACTCCCCACTGGTGAGAGAGGCAGGCGCCAGGAGGAAAGCATGGGGAGGACTTGCCCACATCCCCACTAAGATAGCACATCTCTGCTGGGCCTTGAGGCTCCTGCCCTGGGGAGCACTGCGGGTCATGAAGGGGAGCACCTGCAGGTCATGAAGGGGAGCACTGTGGGTCATGAAGGGGAGCACTGTGGGTCATGAAGGGGAGCACTGCAGGTCGTGAAGGGGAGCACTGCGGGTCATGAAGGGGAGCAAAGGAAAGGGTTGGCAGCCGTCAGTAGCCACCCTCTTGGCACCCCGAGTTCATTCCTTGCCATTTTGATGTGCTGTGTACTACTCCTTGCTGGGGTGTGCATGGTCGTGGGATAAGGTACAGCTGGAGGAACAAAGAAGACCCAAGGCCAGAAAGAAAGGACATTTGTCATAGAGGCAGCCAGGTGGCTTTTGTGCAGGGAACGAGAAAAATAGGGGTCACACCTATAGAATGTAGAGAAGAATGAAGGGATTTTCACACTCTGCATTAAAATAAATCCATCCTTTCCTTATCAAACTTGATGTTAGGCTTTTTTTGTTTGTTTGTTTGTTTTGTTTTCTTTTGATCAGCTTGGCTAGGTCATGGCTAGATGTCAGCTTTCTGGGATTGTACATTTGGCATTTCATGGTTAGGATTCATTCATCATAGGAGTGTTATGTACATAATTTCCAAGGGATTTCTAAATATGAGCATCTTACTATTGCGGCCATTTCTCAGTTGTTTCCCGTGCCCCTTATGCACACACACACACTCTTAATTTGGTGCCTTATAACTTGGAGCAAGGCCAATGCTGTGACTTTGAGCTTTGTGCTAGTTAGTTATTTAGCAGTCACAGTGATTGCCCATGCCTCCAGCTGCTGGTCATCTGAGGGAAAGACACAGCCATGGTTGGAACTTGAGCTTGTTCAAATGGAGACATCTTGGGCTTAGAGCTGGTAGGTTCTACCGTCCTAACCCCAGCTGGACTGGGATATGCTCAAGGGTTTTCACCTGTGGATTCTCTGCTCATGCGCGTAAAGGGATATAGTTGTAATAACCAGCTGACATATCTAAGTGCTCATCCCTCTCATAGATGCTGACATCCACCATGTTGTCAGTGGCTGCCTGTGTATCACCATGCTGTGGGGCATGGCCATAAGCTAGATTGACAGTCTCTGTCTTTGTTCTTATGGGACTCACCACTTTGTGAGAAAGGTAAAGGCCAAGACATGACAACATAAACAATTATTAGATTTTAATCATGGTGCATGACAGGAAAAAAACGAGGTGTTGTTAGGATGCACAACAAGGCAGCCTCCTATGATGTGAGGAGACCTAGGAACAAGTCTCCTGAGGTGGTGAGTTTGTAGTAAGCAGAGATTCTAGATTTAATACCACAATTAGAAGCAATCTTTCTAAACACAATAACAGTTGCATCTCTATAAATGCAAAACAAAATTTGCTTTATCTCCATTCTAGAAAATAATCTTTTCTACCTCCGAGTTCTTTTTTACAACAATTACAGGTAACCACTGCTTTGGACTAAGTCCCTACCCCAGGCTCAAACCAAAATGGAGTTACTCAAGCTAAATGCTACACAGTTAAAGTCAAGCTTTAATGACACAGATATATCCTAAAGCAGACTAGTTTGTCCCTGAATACCTGAGATTCTGGCCTCTCCAGGTGAGCACAATAAATCCCAACTGCTTTAATCTTTACAGGAAAGCAGTCTGGTTCCTACCTTACAGAACCCAGCCCTTGACCAATGGGAATGTCCATCCTGCTTCACAGAATGGAGGACGTCTGGATTCCCAAGTTGCAAATAAAAAGCCGATAACTAATAACATAATAAAATATATTCTAACATTGTCTTTTGACCACTATAGTAATGGCAATCACTCTTTTTTTCTCCTTAACATGCTTATTACTTTCTATCCTTGGAATCTTATTCACATAAGTGTCCAGTTGTTGCTTAAGACATATTCAGAACTCAGTTTGCATTAAGTCCTGGTTTATGTAAAGGGAATGTGACAGACTAAGAGGTGGCCCTCACCCTCCAGGACAGTCCTGGCTAATAAGGAAGCACTTTGATAGGAGGCCAGTGTAATGTGGGCAGGAGCTGGCCAGCTGACTTACAATGTGAGTTCAGCAAGGGGAGGTTTGGTTATTCTTTGGATTTATTCATTCGTTTATTCTCCCTCACCATGGTTCATTGAGCACCTGTTATAGTCCAGACGTTGTGCTTAGCACAGATAGAAGGATCCTAGCGTAACAGGTGACAAAGAGCTAGAATGTCAGCCTTTACTGACAGCAAATTACATAAACTATTTGATTACAACTGGACAAACGCATTTTCAAAAATCTCTATGTGTCTGTTATATGTGCAGCTGCATGTATGTGTGCTATTATGTGTGAGGTCAGGGGACAACCTCAGGTGTTTGAGACAGGGTCTGTCTGTGGTGGTTCTTTTTTTTTTTTTTTTTTTTTTTGCAGGCTAGCTGACTGGTGAGGTTCTGGGATTCTTCCATCTTGAGGTAGGTGTTTGGGGGTTACAGACAAGCATTGCTGGGCCCAGCTTTATGTGGGTTCTTTATATGCAGGCTCATATCCTCACCACCATTTGACAAATGCCAAGTCCTCAGAACCACCCCCACAGCCCAGAATCTACTTTGGGTCCCGTGAACCCTGGGTGCTGAGCAAAGAAAAGGTCATAAAACCTGGTGAGGTAGACTTGATCAGGTTCACTTCCTTGGCCTTCTTCATGTTCCTTTCCCTTCTCCCTCCATGGGAAACCACTTCTCCAACTTAAGACATCATAGAATAATTTTGGGTATTCTTAAGCTTTATAAAAAGGTGAACAATAATATAGTTTGGAGATCTAGTTTCCTTCCTTAAACACAAAGCCTGTGATTTACCCACGGTGTGGCTTTAATTTCTTCTTCTTTCCTAATAGAAATATTGACTGTTAGAAATTTCCCCTTGAATGGAACCACTCCTGCATTCCATCTCCATTTTCATGTATTTTATTTTCATTATTTTTCAGTTTGAACTACTTTCCAATGAAAGCCTCCTTTGACCTGTGGAGTCCTATGTTCAGGTATCACTGTGGATACCATCAGTGCTGGGGAACTCCTTCCTGTTCATGAATCTGGAAGCTCTCTTATAACACATTTGTAAAAGTATTTTATCTTCCTGTGAGGTGTGTCTTTTGCCATTAGGAAATACTCTACTTCTATCAGCATTCCAGGTTTTATATATAGGGTACTGACTCTTCAGTGTCCCATCCTTTTCTGTACTGTAACTGGTGTGTTACATTTCATAGGGACCCCTGCATCATGGAGTTGTGTCTTGCTCTCTTTTCAGTCTGGAAACCTTTGAATTATAGTCAGATAATTTAGTACACCTGTGTTTGATAAAATAGTTGATGTGATTTTATTTGCATCTGCTGGTTTTCTTGGCTTAATAATTGAATATATTTTAGGGTACCATTCAATTTATCTTTTGTTTTTAATCTCCCTTAATAAAACTTTCAGTTGTTGCCCTGGGGATTACAGTACACTCCTTAAGTGTAGAGTATGTCTAGAGTTGATTTGGAATGCAAAGCACCACTTCCCTGAGATGAAAATTTCTATAACAACATAATTTTACCTACCACTGTTCACTGTGGAATCACCAGTGCATTTTATTTCCATGTGTTATGAGCCCATAAGAAAATACTGGTTTTGTTTTGTGTTTGTTTTACTTTGCTTTATTTATGGGTTGAGACACATACCATGTATCATAGGTTGACCTAGAACTTATAACCTTCCTGCCTTCCACCTCCTAAGTGCTGGCCTTATAGGTGTTCACCACACCCAACCTTATGGGGTTTTGTTTGTTTGTTTTTTAAAAACTACTGACCACTTAAGAACTTAATATAAGAAGTGAAGATATAGAAAATTTCTTAATAAAGAAAAATGAAAAAAAAAGACTCATGTCCTCCAATTGGATAAAAAAGAAGTGACGATAACAATCCATTTTTTGTTTGTTTTTATGTTTTTACATCCCAACCAAAGTTTCCCCTCCCTCCTCTCTTCCCAGTCCCTCCTCACACTTCCTCCCCACCCATCCTCTCCTTCGCCTCTGATTTTCCTCAGATACAGGCAGGCCTCCCATGGATATCAGCCAGCCATGGTCTATCAAGTTCCAGGGTCACTAGGCTCCTCCTCTGCTATTAAGGCTGGATGAGCAATCCAGTGAAAGGAACAGGTCCCAAAAGCAGGCAACTGAGTGAGAGACATCCTCTGCTCTCACTGTTAGGAGTCTCAGAAGAAGACCAGGTTAGACAACTGTCACCTATATGCAGAGGGCCTTGGTCGCTCCCATGCAGGCTCCCTGGTTGTTGGTTTTGTCTCTGTGAGCCCCTATGAGCCAAGGTTAGTTGATTCTGTGGGTTTTCTTGTGGTGCCCTTGACCCCACTGGTACTAAAATCCTTCTTCTCCCTCTTCCTCAGGATTCCCCGAGTTCCACCCAATGTTTGGCTGTGAGTTTCGGCATCTGTTGGCATCAGTTGCTGGGTGAAGCCTCTCTGATGACAGTCGGGCTAGGCGCCAATCTATGAGTACAGCAGAACATCATTTCATTGACTTGTTTTTTGCAATCCATTTTTCACACCCTTGTTTGCTGTCCCTGCCCTTTCTCCTTTCTTCCTCAACATCTTAGTTTCCACTTTCTTAACTTGAAAACCTCTTTTTTCTTTTCTTTTTTTTCAATGTAGGTCTGCCACTGACAGTTTACCTTTTGCTTTTCTAACAATATCTTCTCTCACTTTCATTGTGAAGGATGATCTCAGTGGGCGTGAGCCACATTGACAGCTCCAGCTCTCCTGGAGCTCTTTAAAATAGTATTCTGTTCTCTTGTGAGTGATGCTGATGCTGATGAGACCCTGACTAGCATCTGTATCTTCTTCCTTTGGATGCATTTCGTCATTTTTTTTTGACTACTGCTTTTGATTTTCAGTATATGACACAGTGCCATATGTCAAGGATGTTCTTAGTTTGGTATTTTCTTCACCTGTATTTTTTTTTTAGATGTTTGCTATGATTCTCAATATTATGACTACTTTTAAAATAGGTTTCTTTAGAATTTTACCTGATCCATTCTCTTTTTGGTTCCTTCTAGAACTTAGAAGAAATGTTTGATATTATCCTCGAGGCTTTTTGAGGCTGTTTCCCACCTGTGGTTTAGTCACGTTTGTTGACTCTCTGTCCTCTCCATTCTGCCGTTAACCTTGTCAGAGGAATATTTGGTTCCACTTGCTTTTCATTCTAAGAATTTTGTAAAATCCTTTTTTGGTTTTATTTACAATTCTTTACTGAAATCTCTTATCTATTTTCTTTTAAATCTTTGGATATATCTACTGTAGACACGTTAAATCCTTTCTGTGCTAATTCTGCTGTCTGG
Source organism: Peromyscus maniculatus bairdii (assembly GCF_049852395.1). NCBI lineage: Eukaryota > Metazoa > Chordata > Mammalia > Rodentia > Cricetidae > Peromyscus > Peromyscus maniculatus. The sequence continues at coordinate 3,240,666 of NC_134860.1, read as the reverse complement.
GTTATTTATTCTGAATGATTTTTTTCTTTTATTCATTCACATTTCCCCCCCCCCTTTTCACATTTAGTGTTTTTGTTGATTACTAGACATTGTGATTACATTACTGTTTGATTTTTATGTATTTCCTTATTGTAACTTAGGATAATTTCTTCATGTAGTATGTGTCCCCTCAACACCCAAATTGTATTGAATCAATTAAATTTGTGATGGGAGAGTTGTTAAAGAGATGAGACAAGAATGATAAGCCCTGCATAACAGGGCAGCCCTCCCATGACGAGTCTTCCATATTCCGTGTGGCCTTATAACTGGTGGGAGAACACTGACGTCTTTGTTCTAGAAGAACTACAAAGACTGTCGTCCATCTAAAAGAAAGACAAAATGTCTTCTTGCTGCAGGCTCTTGAGATGTAAACATTGTCTATCAAAAGCTTATAATTTCTGTAGTTCTACGGTGCTGCACTTGCATCTGTTCTAAATCTCGATGGAAGTGCTAATATGAATAAGCTTCAGAACACAAAGAGCACCTTTTCAAGCAGTGACCTCTGGCCTGGTTTTGTTTGAAGCACCATTTGATTTTACAGTCTGAAGGGAAGGCGAAGGTATTGCTTGTCCTTTCTAGATCTACCTTTCATTTAAATCTGTGGACCGACTCTCTATTAATGACACTCAGACATCTTTCTATGCTGCTTATCGATTCATAAACATTGGCTCTTCTGTTGCTGAAGCGTCAAGAATGAACAACCCAGCAGACCCCCACTGTTCACTTCTTTCCTGCTACAGCATTCTTCTGTGTGTCATGATCCTGTGTGCTTTTGTTCATGGATAAGAGAGGTGAAGGCTAAGTTGTTTCTGCAGGAAATGCTGTCCCTCTTAAGAAGGCCATCGCTTCTTTTATCCCACGTTTTTTCTTGGCCTCCTCAACCCTGTGATGTTTATTCCACATAAATGTTGGTTTAAGACACACTTATTTTAAGTATATTTTAAACAAACGATCATCATCAACGTAAAGTTTATTAAATGTCCAAATAAGCAAATGCTTTTGTTTCAACTGTATTTTTTTTTCATGGTGTGTTTATCATGTTTTAGATATCAGCTAGTTCAGGAAGGGAATAATGGGGGCTTTCTCTAATCATGTGAGAAAAATAGACCATGGTTCTGCTAATCACAAGTCAGAATCTCATAGCAGGCTTCCAGAAACCTCACTGTCTCTCTCTCATTAGGAAGACTGAAAGCAGAGGGGCCGGCAGACCCCAGACACTGTCTCGGTACTGTTCATCAGAAAGTCCTTGGCGGTTGCATGAGTATCTCCAGTTGCTAATTTGTGGTCTCGAGAATTGTCAATAGTTATTGAATTTTCAAAGTAATAGTAAAAAATTATTTATTATGATTGTTTTTGTAGGGCTTGGAGTGTAAGGGTAGGCCGTGCTACAGCATGTGTGTGTAAGTCAGACAACAAGTTGTGAGAGTCAACTTTCTGTTTCCACTATTGATTCTGAGGGTCCAAGGCAGGTGGTCAGGTTTGCACAGAAAATGCTTTACCCTCCGAGCCAGCCCATCTGCCCAAAAGTAAATCTTGGCTCTGGTACTAATCCAGGAAGTAGACAATTCAGAGGAAAATGTCCAACCCCAGTAGAATCTGTTGGTAAGGCAGGCATCTCTACACAGGTGGACTAATTCATACCCCATCCCACTTGGTTTATAATTCAGAGTGCCATTGTATACCCGACTTAGAGCATGGCAGATAACCCTGCTTTGCTCAAATTAAATTTTTTTTTATGACTAACAATTTCAGAATAGTTTTCTTTTTTGACTAATACTAGTAAAGTACAACAGCTATGCTAAGAATGATGGACAACATTAGCAGAAACCTCATGTACAGGCAATATCGTGCATATTTCAGACTTTATTTCAATCATTCATTTCTCTGTGGTCCTATGAGATAGGTACTGTTGGGAGCCCCAGTTCACAGAGGGAGAAACTGCAGATCCATAGGACCAAAGTTATGTAAACTCAGTGGGAGGAGCCAGAACTCACACCCCCCTCTGACTCCAAAGACTAAGTAATGTAATCACAATGTCTAGTAATAAGATATGTTGCTTCGTAGAACCAATGTTGTAACATGGATCTTCATTTGCACTAGACAGATCTTACAGGGAAATAAATTTAAGATGGCACTTTCCATGGATTATGGGAAAGAGCTTTCAAACGATTCAAAAAGACCTTTCTAGAATGGTCCTGTCTCACTTCGTCTCATGGAGCCGCCTGATAGTATTTTCATTGTTCCCTTTCTGTCTCGCCCAGCAAAAGCATAAGCTCTGTAAGAGTGGGACTGCACACTAATCAGATGCCCACATATGCTAGCTAGCTTCAGTTGCCACTCCCAGTGGAATGCAACCACTGCAAGCCATGGCAGTCTCGGAGCTGTGAACTGTTTGCGGTTGATGAAGTAAGTTGTCGTCTTTTTCTGTTAGAGAGAGCTGATTCTTCCTTGAAATGAATGCTATTTATCAGAGACTGTAAGGTTGAAACATGTTCTTGTACTCTTGTATATTGGTGGCAACCTTTTAACGAAGCCGTTGCCCTTTATTGTTATTTGTGGAAAACACACGAATTTATTCATTTTCCTTACGCAAACGCTATTTACCTATCACTTAATACGCAGTTACAAATAGGTGACTATAATTATGAGCGCAGTATCTGACTTGCATTTAATGGGTATTATAGTTAATGTGTACTTTTCAGGTTACTGTGGTAAAGAATTATGTGCTTATAGAGAGAACACTTTAAAACTGGAAAGGAAAATAATTGCAGGAGAAATGTGCTGCTGCAGCCCAGGCTTCTGACACGAGGCAGGCAGGGTCCCAGCACCCCGTGCTCAGCACTACAGCTTGGGTCTGCAGTCCTTTCCACACCGGTGCCCGGGGAAAGACGGCCAGTCTCATTGGATGGGTGTTTGAGACCCAAACACGCGCATTCTGATGTTGTCTAGAAAGTGTGCTTCCTGCCTGAGCATCCCCTGACAGTTCGTTTCAAAGCTGCCAGTCTGCCCACTACAGAAGTCCCCTGATGTGTCTCTTGACCCTGGTGAAATAAAATAACTACAAACATCGGAGGTGTAGACTATAGCGGCCTTTTTTATTCTGTAGCCATTAATGAAAGAAAAACAAGCAAACAAACAACAATTTTGTGACTTGGAGTCTTTGCATTATCAAACAAAGGCCGTTGGGCAAGTCCTGTGTCCTTTTAGACTTTATATTGTCCCAGTAGAGAAGGGTTGGGACTGGTTTGATTTTCTTCTGTGATCTATAATTGTGTAAGATTGTGATTTGGTGTGTGTGTGTGTGTGTGTGCATAGAAATGGTAGCAATTATTTTTCTTTAAGGTCTGTGTACATTCCATTAGGAATTCTAGTAACTTCTTTAGACATAGCATTATGCTTGAGGGAAACAATATTTGAGAATATACTCTTTTCAATGTTATTTTTCCATCCCACAAATAGACATGAGCTCCCTATTTTACAAATCAAAAGGGAAAGTTCCAGGAAAAATTACTTGATTATATCATGCACAGATCCTTATAAATACTTTTATTTTAGAATTAACAATTCTTATGTGCAACATAAAAAATATTTGGAGGTAATTTTAGGAACTTCACTGTGTAACTAAATGGTGTGTTTGACTGAAACTTTAATTTTCTGTGTGGCTAAAGACATTCAAAATCAAATTAACCTTTGTTTCGACTTGTTTGAAAGTGATTATGTCATGAATATCAATGTGTTCATAATCCGTCCATCCTCTGCAAAGGTTTCAGGTGGCTGAGAATATCCAATCACCATGACATTTTAATTTTATTCTATTGTTGTAGATTTAAAGTCTTTTGTCATCTCGTCCCAGTGGAGAGCAGGGATAGTTGGGAGGTCACGACAGCCTTGGAGCAGTATTTTCTGAAACAGAGGCTGAAAGGAACAAGGACTTGGGAACAGCTTGTTAAAATGCTTCTTAGTTATGAGGAAGTAAAAAGGAGGCTTCCCATCTGCTGTGTGCCAGTCCACATCCTGGATGAGGTAGACAGTTGCAGTTGAAAAGTCTTTTTAGGACAGAAAGTCCTGGCTTGTTTCTCTTTCAGCAGTGAGGGCCAGGGCTTGTGTCCTAGCCTCTTGAACTCCTGGTGTCTCTATCTCTGTGAGTAGGGTCACAGTTCTCTCTGTAAGGTGTGAGGCTCTGTGAAGTGATTGGTCCATAAAAAAGCATCTAGCCTATCCTCTGCTATAGCACATAGTCCTAGAGTAATGACCATGGAGCATCCTCTGCTATAGCACATAATCCTAGAGTAATGACCATGGAGAATCCTCTGCTATAGCACATAGTCCTAGAGTAATGACCATGGAGCATCCTCTGCTATAGCACATAATCCTAGAGTAATGACCATGGAGCATCCTCTGCTATAGCACATAATCCTAGAGTAATGACCATGGAGCATCCTCTGCTATAGCACATAGTCCTAGAGTAATGACCATGGAGCATCCTCTGCTATAGCACATAATCCTAGAGTAATGACCATGGAGCATCCTCTGCTATAGCACATAATCCTAGAGTAATGACCATGGAGAATCCTCTGCTATAGCACATAATCTTAGAGTAATGACCATGGAGCATCCTCTGCTATAGCACATAATCCTAGAGTAATGACCATGGAGCATCCTCTGCTATAGCACATAATCCTAGAGTAATGACCATGGAGCATCCTCTGCTATAGCACATAATCCTAGAGTAATGACCATGGAGCATCCTCTGCTATAGCACATAATCCTAGAGTAATGACCATGGAGCATCCTCTGCTATAGCACATAATCTTAGAGTAATGACCATGGAGCATCCTCTGCTATAGCACATAATCCTAGAGTAATGACCATGGAGAATCCTCTGCTATAGCACATAGTCCTAGAGTAATGACCATGGAGCATCCTCTGCTATAGCACATAATCTTAGAGTAATGACCATGGAGCATCCTCTGCTATAGCACATAATCCTAGAGTAATGACCATGGAGCATCCTCTGCTATAGCACATAGTCCTAGAGTAATGACCATGGAGAATCCTCTGCTATAGCACATAGTCCTAGAGTAATGACCATGGAGCATCCTCTGCTATAGCACATAATCCTAGAGTAATGACCATGGAGCATCCTCTGCTATGGGACATAGTCCTAGAGTAATGACCATGGAGCATCCTCTGCTATAGCACATAGTCCTAGAGTAATGACCATGGAGCATCCTCTGCTATGGCACATAATCCTAGAGTAATGACCATGGCTATTGTGATGGTAGTTTTGACCAGTACCCTTGAAATGTAAAGATGTGGATTAAATTTTAATTTCATATTTGTCTTTAGTCAGTCATGTCTGTTAGGTGGGGACCACATTCGTTTTGGGCATCATCACCAGAATTTAGGCATTCATCTGGTATTCAGTAACTATTTGAAGAAGAACTGAATGATTAAAGGAAAAATACACAATAATTTTGAGTTAGATACTTGCCAGGAAAAGAGTTAAGGACATTGTTCACCAATGAGAAAGAATGATAATACTAGAGTAGAATTGGGTGTGACTTTCACAGCAGGAGGATGATCCAAGCTTAGAACCTGAGCCCCATTTAAGCCCTTTGAGACCCTGGTGGGCCACATGGCTGGGTCCTTATGTCTACAGAAGGGCTGTGGACCCTCCTGGGTATATGGGAGGCTCCTGTCTTAGAGGACACAGAGAGAAGAAGGCCTGAAACAATTTGTCCCCACAGTAATCATCTGGTTTGGGAGCAGAAGGCTATCAAGTTGTTTTGAATTTATTTGCTTGTTTTAAACAAGATATCTTCCGTCTATTCGTCTGTCCATTGTCCCTCCCTTTCTTTCTGAGCTTCTGACCCTCTCATCTCCATCTTACAAGTGCTAGGAATACAGGCATGCATCACCAAGCGAATACAGTTTTGAGGATTGAACCTAGAGCACTATGCATGCCAAGTGAGAACTCTGCCATCCGAGCTATACTCCAGCTACTGTGCAGACTCTATCTATTCCTGAAGGCTTTTCTAATGTGTATTGGTGTTTTGCGTGTATCTACATCTTTGCAACACACGATGCCATAGCTGTGGAGGCCAGGAGAGGGTTTTGGATCCCCAGGCACCATAGTTACTGGCAGTTGTTAGGTGCTATGTGGGTGCTGGGAATAGAACCTGGGTCCTCTGGAAGAGCAGCCAGTGCTGTTTACCACTGAGCCATCTCCCCAGCCACAAGGATCCTTACTATGTATCAGGACAAAAAAATATGCCATCAAGAGAACTCACCTAAGATACATTTTATATTCTTTCTCTAGTTTCATTAATGCCTTTAAGAGAAAAATCTCTTGTAACCTCCTGGAGTATTTTGTCTTCATTATTAAATGCCAGTCATTGATTATATTCTACACTTCCAAAATTTTCAGGGACCTTTTGAATTATGAGTGACATTTAGCTATAGGGCAGGTGGTCTGGGAACATACTCATTGGTTGAAATTTTCAGGAGTGCCTCCATGCTTTTAGAATCATCTTAGCAGGCACAGATGTCTGGGGCCTGAGGCTTTATTCATCCTGTCTTCAAAGGCAGCATTAACCGTCAGCTTAACATCAGAAGCAGTCTCCTTGATTTGGACTCCTCCTATGGGGCTTTCCAAGACTTAGAGGCCCTACCCCTGCCTGTGTTTTGACCTTGAATCTCAGCCACAACCCCAGCAGCTCTACATCCAGTTTCCAGAGATGACTCAGCTTCTCATTGGGGTATCTGTAGTTCAGGTGGTCAGATGAATGGTATTCATGTGTTTGGGGGAATTTAATCCTCATGCTGTACAGGAGAGTAGGTACTTTCATGGCTACTACATTATGAATGATGAAACTATCACCTAGAGAAACTAAGTTTCCTAAATCACTCAGGAGGTATAGCAGAGCACAATCAGAGATTCCCTGATCTTTTTCATCCCAGGGAAGGTATTTGACCAGGGCCTTCCGAAAGCAGCCTTTGTTTATGAGTATTACTTGCCAGCTCAGCCTTTTGTCTGATGGTATTGGGTGATTGGAAAGTGTAATAAATTCAGAAGCCAGAGCTATCCAAGGCAGTTTGTGTGTGCCTGAGTCCGGTCAGGGAGGTGGGGGTGGTTCTGTCTTCTGGCTCTAGTAGGCTTTGGTAATGTCCCCTGTCATGCTTGATGCTTTTGTCCCATGGTCCCTGAAGTCAGTCTTTAAGGTACACAGTACACCCTTTCCTGAAGGCTCTGCTGTCAGTTCAAACACTTGGTCATAGGTTAAGGGCAACATGAATGTGATAGATTGCAAATTTGTTTCTAAGGCATTAAGTTTGTCTTGCTGTGGAGGGCCATTTTTTCTGCAGGTGGATGTATTTACGTGTGCAGTATTTTTCTTGGCTTTAACTACAAGGAATAAACCCAACAGTGAGCCCCACACTCTGTTCTCCTCTGTTTCTTCCAGTGTCTCCCTCCGTTCCTTTGACTAAAAGACAAGAGTGTCAGGGCAGGTGACATTAGCTGACCTAGAGGGCCCGGGGTGGGGTGGGGTGGAGTGAGGGAGTCACCTGAGAGTGTCTGCTGATGGGATTCATGCTGTCACTTTCTAGGTGACAGCAACTGGGTTAGAAACTATGAAGGTCCACTTGGATCGCACAGTGAGGGGCCAGGGGATGCAGGGGTGTTTATTGTAGACTGGGCTGATTTTCTTTCCCTAGGGAAGTAACCCGTTTTTGCTGCTCTGTTATCTTGTGGAGGGTTGGGAGCCAGAGCACATGGGTGATAAGGATTTAACAAGTACATAGGAGACGAGATTCAAGCCTCCAAACAGCGTAGTGCCTTCAGTCATTTCCGAGTTCAGGATGGTGAGATATTTAGGAAGAGTAAACCCCAGACCACTGTGGATGAAAGCATATGCACAAAGCTGTGAGAGGAGAGTTTTGTCCTCACCTAGACTTCCCACACCAGGCTGGTGGCCCATTTGTCCCATTGAGGGCCTTGGGAGCGACCTCTCAGTTTGTTCGTTCTCTTTGTTTTATAATTCACTTATAGCTTTAAAAGATTAGGCTGCCCCATGCTTATTATTTCGTATGGCAGAGAAGACATGCTTTTAATTTATTCTTTGCTTCTAATTGTATGTGTGCATGTCAGGGTTCACTGGCTAGAGAGAGAGCCAGCCCTGCTTTGTAAGGCAGTTAATTGAACCTGGTAACGATTATTGTCAGCAATCCCTCGGGGCTGTGCTGGTCCTCATACATCATCCCTCTTGCTGGTTGCAGGGCCTATTGTGCTGGGACAATGTCAGATTTCCACAGGGAAGAGGGAGGAACACATTGGCGCTTGCATCCTGCAGCCTCCAGTTACAGTGATGTTAGTAACTGTTTCTGAGTTCGTATAAATCCTTGGCAGGAGAAACTTCTGGAAAGTGTGTTTACATTTTTGAAACATTGAATTCTTTTGGCAATATAGGCCCCAAAGTCCTAGAACTGACGGCAAAGAAGGACTTTGCTAGCCATATTGCCACAGTAGCATTGGAGGTCTACTCTAGGAAAGCTGTTTCCATCTGATAAAAAGAATGAAATTTACCCCAAGGTGGAGACTTGCTGCTGTCTCCTCCCTTCAGATTTGATGCAGTCGGGATGGTCAGTCACCAGATGAAGGAACCATCCTCTGCCAAGGCCAGTTTACCATAAGCCGCGCTAAGGAGATGAGTGGAATAATTGCTCCTTAAGTGAAATAATGCACTTTTCCTTCCCCAAAGCCCTGCTTTCTGAGCCATCCCTATAGAGCCAACTCCAAAAGATGGAGCTTGCTCCTTTTCAGCTCTTCTGTCTTGTTCAGATGTTGGCCAGCACCTAAATGAGCTTTCTCTGGCACTTTCGACCCTTTGAAGTCTTTCTCTGAAGCTCTCCCCCATCCACGTGTCTGTCTGCTCATCTGTCAGGTGGCTGCTTACATATGGCTTGAATGTCCTTCTTTCTCTCCTTCACCTCCTTCTCCTCACAGCTTCTGACACCCTAGCTTGCTTGCCCTGGTGTTTTAAACTCCAATAAAATTATCCTAGAGTTTTCTTCTGAGTTCTTTCTTAAATTCTTTTGCTCAGAAGACTGAGAACTCCATGAGGGTCTCTGATTTCCCTAGTAACGATATCAGTAAAAAAAAAAATTAGCAAAATATGAATTTTAAAGACTTGGCCTACTGCAACAAGCCGTGGTAAATAGCCAAAGGACACAATGGGTTGACAAATTGGAATTGTATGGACAAAGGAAACCTTGGTCTCTCTAGTAATCAGGAAAAGGTCCATAAAGGCAGCAGAGTGCCATTCTTACCAATCCGTTGGGAAAATGATGATGAAGGTGATGGTGATGATTGTAATGGTGACTGATGATATCCTATCCAATTTGATGCTAGTTAAGGGCCCAGGGAGGCAGGACTCTTGTTGGAGTCATGCAACCTGCTTACATAGACACTGCCACATGTACAACCTACAGTATTAGATTTAGCAAAAATCAAACACTGCAGATCTGCCTGTGTGGGAATACCTAAAGAGAAGTAGCTTACCCATGGATGGTGATTCTAGGCAGTACCCCAAGAGTGGAGAGGATCCGCGAATGACAGCTAGGATCCTGCTTTGAGCAGATCTAACTTCCAAAAGCAGGCTTGAGAATAACTTTTACAATTTGATATAAGACAAGTTAAGAAGGAAAATGATTCTCTATGCTTCCTGTGAATATTTTATAGCTGTCTGTTATTACTGAAGGAAAAAGAATGTTGGTAACATCTGGAGATGGCCTGGGGTTAGCAGTCGGGTCCAAGGGGATAGGAGCCTTATCTGGGATGCTTAGATGTTCTAGGTGGAAATTACTTTGGGTAATCAAATTGATTATAAAAAACCTTTTGAGAGCAAAAAGAAGACATGCGTTAGGGGTAATTATTCAGTAGTGCCTGCAGATTGCAGTAGCCTCAGAGGGAAGCCAGAGATCAGAGCAGATGACAGCTAGGCCTGCAACTACTCCTTTTCATTCCCTTATCCAGCCTCGGGGTTCTGGGGAAGATCAAGTGAGGCCCTGTGCATCCTCAACCCAAGCACCGTGCCTGGGATAAAGCCGACACTGGCCGTATGTCGCTGCATTGGCATCGTGTGTGGGGACCATGGGTGTGCCTTGCGACCAGAGGCTGCAGACATTCAGGATAAAACTTTCTAAGTTTCTTTCTACTCAGGGGTGCCTCCTGACATTGGAGGACTCTTCATAGCCATTGGCTTTAAAAGGGCCTCTGCTAGACTTCCTATACCAGGAATCCCTTAGCCAGCATAGAGAGTAGCTTCCAGTATACCTCCATGATAGCTTTTCTCTGATTGTGAACATAAACACTAGGTCCATCTCACGAGTTAGCGAACTGTGTGGTTGCACAGGCCCCGTACTTACAAGGGCCCACACTTGGTCTAATGTTTTCTCTTTGCCATCCTGAAACTCTGTATGATATCTGAACAAGGAACCCTCTTTTTCATGAAAGTTGATATAATTAACGTGGGATAGGAAGACCCCTGGGGCTGCTTTCGGCCTAACGGCGAGGCTAGTCTAGGATCACTCCTGACAGGAGGAAAATATTTGGCTCAGGGTTCTAGAAAAAGCAAAGAGCTTTGATGTTGAAATGACAAAAGGAGCTTTTCCAGCCTGACTGGCTTTCTAGTGTTCAAAGGGACTAAAATGTCCATGCTCTGTCCTGAGGGCAACAGCTGCTTCCTCTGGTGTCCCCAGCAGAACATCCCACAGCACTTACCTGCTAGACTCAGCTGTCTGAAGGAAGGCTTTATGATGGCGCTGCTGACTATCCTGTTAGGCTTTTCATTGGGATCTGTGTTATAAGGGAACTAGACCCCGGAGATGGAGGTTCGGCACCCTGGAAATGGAGCTAGTGCCGGGGAGGTAGTTTCTATTCCATTGTGATCCATAGTGCTCACATTTCCCCACACTGCCTGTTCTTGCTGTTCCCTCCTCCTCGGCTCCCAGAATCTCCACATCAACTCTGTATTCCAACATCCCTAGTGTCCCTGTATCCCTCATATCATAGCATCCTTGCACCCGTGGATCTGGACTTCCTCACGGCCAAGTCTTTACTCCCCAGAGCTAGCCCTGGGGGCGGGGGTCCAGGAGGAGAGAGGAAGTTCCCAAACTGTTTCTTCTTCTTGCAGGATCCTCAGCTAAAGAACAGAGAAGTCAGGACAATCTAATTCCAAAGCTCAGGTGGTCATTTACTAGCTGCACGAGGTACTTTCTTCTTCTCATCTACAGGTTAAGGACTAGATACGAGAGAAACTTCAAACACTGCCTTGGCATTGTTTATGTACCTCTCCAACTCTGCTCTGAAGTTTCCCATGGGATTTCTATTATCTCCTCACCCAGATTGACCTAATCTAAGTAGATCTGAGAGTGTCAGAAAGGGACTGTTTGTCTTGACTCTTGGGAGAGTCCCAGAGCACCCCCATTGTAGCTCCAAGCACCTCTGAGGCACCAGGCCCTGAGAGAAACCTGTCCTTTTTCATGAGCAGCTCTGGCCATGTTATTACACAGCACCATGAAGCCCTGGAGAGACCTTCTCCAGAGCTTCAGTGTGTGATTCTGATGCCTTTCCATAGACTCACATGACTCGTGAACAGATGGGTCCCTCGGTACCCCAGATTTCATCAGTACAGTTCCCAGCTCTGGAACACCCACCTTATAGGTTCACTAGAAGTTGGTCGCTTTAGATGTATGCAGAGTTTTATCTCTGGTTCTGTGTGTGTATCCTCCCTAACTTGGTAGGCAAGTATGATCTCTGGCTTGTGTGAAAGAGAAGACGTGAGAAGCCTTTTTTGCTCACTTGCTAGAGGATCATGTGTTATCTATGTGTACAGTTACAGGATGCCTGCGACATTTGCTTTAGGTGTCAACTTTATGGGTTTTTTTTTTTTGTTTGTTTGTTTTTTTGTTTTCCGAGACAGGGTTTTTCTGTGTAGCCTTTGTGCCTGTCCTGGATCTTGCTTTGTAGACCAGGCTGGTCTTGAACTCACAGAGAACTGCCTGGCTCTGCCTCCCGAGTGCTGGGATTAAAGGTGCACACCACTGCCGCCCAGCTCAACTTTATGTTGAATACATGTCTATTTCTTTCATAGTAGCAAGAGTCTTTCATAGTTTCGTGTCATTTTGGACTCCCCATCTTCTCATATTCAGTACAAACTGCTTTTCAGATCTGTTCCAATCTTAGTTTTTTTCATGCCTTTCAGTGGGTCAGAATATTTGGGGATCAATGAATGACACAATGCTTTTGTTTCTCACACTAAATGCAACACCATTTTCTCCCTTAAATATTTTGAATATTGAGGATAATTTCTTCAGTGACATTAATTATGAGGCACTCCTCCACTGAGCCATCCTTGCCTGGTGATATTAATGATAGCGTTTCAGTGTTGCTGACTGGCTCTGTCATTAACCCATCATAAAAGCCACCCCAATTAGCATGCAGGAGCTCCCTCAGTTGAGGAGGAAGTATATATGGGCCACAAATAGAGAAGAGAGGCTGCGGCTTTCCTGGAGAAACAAGTGAATTTGTCAACTGTCAAACCAGATTCTTATTAGATCTTTGTGTAAAATGCCTCCTTTGATTTTCTTTTTCCTTTCCATTTTACAAAATAATTTGTAACCACAGTTGGTGGTGATGTCTGTTTGCAAATTTTATTCTTTGATTTCTTTCCATTCTGCTAAATCAGAAAACCCTTTCAAGACTGCAGGACCACAAGACTGCAGCATCCTATCCAAGCATCCACTTGTTCTCATCTCCTCTTGTGTGTTTTCTTCCTTGGCTTTTGCTTTTCTTTTGCCTCTGTCCCCTTGTCCACGTGTTTTCAGAATGTGGAGAGAATGTCTACCTGAGTGCCTGCTGCACTGGGCCACGATGGAGCGGGAGTACTTCCTGCTTGGTGTGCTGGCCTGCATAGTGCTAGAAAGCCCTGTGTGTGTAGTTGTCAGGACGTAGCTGCTACCTGACCAACTTGTTCAGAAATGAGAGGGCGGTGTTTAAACTGGCAAACATTTGAATGTGCCTTGCCTTGAGTCCCCCATGTGGAAAAAGCTATCCATTTGGTTAAGAGGAGCAATGGGGGCAGAGGATCTGGGTTCAATTCCCAGCACCAACATGGGTAGCTCAGGACCATTCACAACCCCAGCTCCAGGGGACAAAGTCAAAGGGAGACTATTTCTGGGTGGGTCATCAGATAAAATAGAGAACAAATCATTGCAGTTGAAATGTCAATCTTAAATACGTATTTAATATTCATTTACTTTGTATATATTATATGTATGTATACGGGGACATAGACATGCTGGTAGCATACATGTGGTAGTCACAGGACACCTTTTAAAGTTGGTTCTCTCATTCCATCATGTGGATCTTGGGATTCAGCTCGGGCCATCAGGCTTGGTGGCAAGCACCTTATCCACTGAGTCATTTCATCAGTCCTGAAATTTAAGCATAATGTACATCCTTTGCCTTTATTTGCTGAATCTGGCAACCCCATTTGTATATGTAGTCAGGAATACAGGTTGCATCGTCTTGCCACGAGGAAGCTCAGCCTCTGGAAAAGACTCGAGGTTACTGACCTCGGAAGCTAGGCTGGTTATTCAATAAGTCTCAGCTGCCCAAAGGGCCTGTGTAGGAGACTAGGCTTCGACACTCAAGAGTGGAAGATACTCAACAGTTTAGCAATACTGCCAAGGTCAGACAGCTAAGATTTGTGGGGAACCTCAAGCCCTCCGACCTACAAAGCCTTTGTTCGCCCTCCCATGCTCTCTGGCCTCCTGTGTGGCACTGTGGCCCCATATTGCTTCTCCTGAAGCTCTGCAGAGGCCCTGCAGCCAGCATGCTAAGACTCCCCGGCCTCACTTCCCGGCTGCTGGATGGTCCAGACGGCAGGAGGCAACCAGCTGTTTTTACTGTATCCAACCCAAAACATGTCACGCAGAAAAAATGTCAAGTCGTTTTGAAAAATGTCTGAGGTATAATGTGCTTGACTGGAGTGAAATGGCATTGGCCATAGTCACGTAATTACTCCTCAGTGCTTGTTTACCGTGCAGCGCTTCCTTCTTGCCCTGGAATTAAATCAATCCAAGCAACAATGCGCCTTTATACAGCCCAGGTCTCAGCGCCCACAACACTTCTGCTTTCCCAGGTCCCTCCTGAGGGTGATCTTTGCCAGGTTGACTAAGCAACTTAACGGTTTCTTTCATATCCGTATCTGCAGACTAAACTCGAGCAGACTTATTAAATTAAACTAAATGGAGGTCACCTAGTTTTCTTCTGCAAGCAATAAATGTTAAGATAGGGCGAGACACAGGTCTGAAATCTAATTTGAATTTGAGCTGCAACCTGACACCATACTCTTGAGTTCCACTAGATGGCGCTGATGATTCACACCAGTGCCGTTGAGATTTTTTTTTTTTTTTTTTTTTGGTGTGTGTGTGTGTGTGTTTAAAAAGGTTAGACTATTCTACATACTGCTTCCTTTTACCGTCTAATTTTTAATATCTTCTTGTGTTATTCAAATGGACATTATTTCTCTTCTCCAAGGCCTTTCTGCCTTTGTAAATTTGTAAACATAAATAAATAAATAAAACAAGGAGGAGAACAAAGTCTGTCTTATTTAAACCATGGGTCTCTTTGTTACTTTGTTCCTTGACTTTTTTTTTTAGGGCGAGACTCCTCCTCGGGCTTTGTTTCCTTGACGCATTTGGTTGGTCTGTCTTCACAAAACTTCTGTAATTACTAAAGTTATGTTAGATTTCCTTCATCTAGCACAGTTGATTTTCGTCTCCCAGAGTTATGCCCCGTTTACTTTGGGAAAGGAAAAATGCTATCCTTAGCATTTGAGTTTTGAGGATTTGCCCCCAATAGTGGGGATCAGATGCCTGTTAAGATCCTAGCCACCCTGACTTAGACTCCAACTAGTGGGATGCTCTCGTGGTATGAGGGGTGGTTCCGTGTGGGGTTGTGGGGTATGTCTTCTTTCATATAAAGAATAAATTCTGGGCCATACAACAGCAAATGCACAGAGACTGGCAGCTGTTACAAATTTCCACCCCTAATGAGCTACATTTTTTCCCCTAGAGCATGGCTAATATGGGATGGGACCCTCAGATTTTAAAAGGAATGTTAAAAGGGAGTAAGGTTAGCTTTAATCAAGTTTAAAAAAAAATCCTAAAACTAATTTTCAGCCAAGCTCGAGACCCATGGAAAGTTCTCTTGTAAATATTACAATGGCAAGCAGTTTCCTTTATTTATTTATTTATTTTTATGATTTTGGTTCTCAAGGAGCATACTACCTGATGGGCTGGGAGTAGGAGCCTGTGGAACCTGTGGAGGTGCGAGCCTGTGGAGGCAGAGCCTCTGTGCTAGACCTGGCATTTGCTCTAGATCTTGTCTTTATAGGAGAGCCTGGCATGGGCAAGCATCTGTGAGAGAGCTGTTCGAGGCTTCTCTGCTGCAATGAGATTTAGTTAACAGAGAGGAGACTCCGGGTTTCCCGGGGCTTCTAACTACATTAGTGCTGTGTCACCAACTAGATATCAAATGGTTCTCCCCCGTTACTTTGGCACCCTGAAATATGAACCCCTAAGATGGGAAATAGTTATTTTATGCAAGTGCACAGGATCATTCTGTAGCACCCCTTCGAGATAACTGTTCAGGAGTCATTGGTGGGTTTCGTTACATTGCAAAAAAAGGGCAACAACCCTGAAATAAAGCTAGTGTAATCATGAGGTTAGATTCTGCAGTTGTTAGAGAGATAAGGTCCAAGATCCCTGACTCCATCCTGCCATTCTGTTTAGAACATCAGGGGATGGATGTCCTCTAAGGTTCTGCTTGACAGTTCTGAGGGTGGAGACTGAAAAAAAAAGTCACTTTAAAGTAGGAAAACACAAAACTCTTGCTGATTTTCTCCACAGTATGAATTAATCATATTTAATACTAAATATATTACAGCTGTACACTGTACAACAACTTCCTGTGTCAATTGCAGGGAAATGTGAAAAGATTTCCAAGCCTCAAGCAAATTTCACCATGAACTTATATATTCAAGTTTGTGACCATTCACTGGGTGTCTTGGTTGATGCAAAGTAGATTTGCCCAGATACACTGTGTGTGTGTGTGTGTGTGTGTGTGTGTGTGTGTGTGTGTGTGTGTGTGTGTGTGTATGTGTGTGTGTGTGTGTTGTAATGTTCAGGAAAATTATCAATACTTTATCTCCCTTGTAATAGAAGGTTTGGAAATTTGGCATTGGTCAGGAATGCGATTTTTATGGCATCTTTGGGATTGTTCCAAGTTCTCTGCAGATGTTGGCCTGTCCAGGGGCTCAGTAGATAAAGACACTTGCTGCCAAGCCTAAGCAGAACTCTGGGACCCACACGTGGGAGGAGGGGCCTGATTCCTGCAAGTTGTTCTCTGACCTAGACTTGTGTGCCATGGCCCTAGTGCCACCACAACACACACACACACACACACACACACACACACACACACACACACACACACACCACACACTGCAGTAAAGGAATTAGTATGATAGAAATGAAGTCAACACGCAAGCGTCACAGTGGCTTATTCAGCTTTGGTGATTTGGGTTTCTTTGTCGTCGGAGCTGACATTTGAAATTTAGAAGAACCGTCTTTGATTAAAGTTCACAGCACAAAGCAGCCAGAAGTTGGGTTTGTTCTAGATAGGATTTGGTTTCTTGAGGGGAACTGAATATTCTGGGTCCCTCGGTTATGCTCAGGCCTGCCCTGTAGCCTCCACACCAGTTTACCTTGCATTTGCTGGTAAACTGTGCTGGTGTTGGCTAGGCCTGCTCTTGCTGTGTGCGTTTATGGAGACCTGTCAGTGGAAGTTTCCCCTGTTTTATTTGATTATCAGTATGCAAATTTGCTTGATGACTACTTTGTTAATCTGAGAACTAATATATTTCTTAAAAACTTAGAGCTCTGAAAATACAGCTTAATGTGCATGGCTATATGAAAATACAAATTTATAGTATTATCAGAATAGGAACTTGGAAAGCATATTGATAAAGTTGCTTGTTTAAACCTAACAACTCCCTATAAGGGCTCCTTAGGTAAAACTGCCTCCATCAAACATCTATAAGAATCTCTCTGTGTTTGTGAATGTGATAAGGGGACCTGTGGGATATTCTCCCAGGAAAACAAAATAATGATGGGATTTGTCCCCTTTTCATAACTGTGTATGTTCCTCTGGAGATCGAATCCTCAGCATGGCTGAGTTAGAGCTGTTGAAAATCTCGTTCCTTCCTGTGCTGTCTAATTTTTATGAAGAAATTAGATCGTGTTTGTTACCAGGAAAAACAAGGAAGCCCGCTGCCATTTGCAGCGAGAGAAGGCTGCGTCATCTCAGCTCTCTCGTCCCACTCCGCGTTTGCAGATCGGCTATCAGACCACAGGCAGCCCTGAAATGGATTTCTCAGGTGAAATGGCATTCTGCAGAATATTGTGATTGGTTTTAAAGAAGGAAACAATGAGCTGGGATGTGGCTTGGAGACTAAGAGTGCTCCCAGCACAGGCCTGAGGACCCGAGTTCAAATGTCAGCACCTGTGTCAAAAGTGTGGTTTTTGCACAGGCCTGTGATTTTAGCACAGAGTGCATTAAACCAGGACTCCTGGGGCTCGCTGGCTGGCAACACCTTCAGGTTCAATAGCAGATCTTGTCTTGAAGAAATAAGGCAGAGGGGTAGAGCAAGATACACTAGGTTCTTCTCTGACCTCCAGGTATGCAGACACACACACACACACACACACACACATCTGCATGCTCATATACTAAACCATGCTCTTCTCTGAATGTGCATTTTCTCTCTAAACAAAAGCACCCTGCTTTGGGCAATGTCCTTCCCACCAGCAGACCTGACGGACGTGACATGCTGCTTCCCACCCAGCTTGCTGAAGAGTCTAAGGCTTTATTGAACCCTCCAACTGGATGAGGGATGCAGAGCTTTCAGGAAACACCTATTGCTGCTGCTGTTTCCAAATGCTCTTTCTCTTCTAAATCACCTCAGGCATTACTTTAAGGGAAGTTGCCCGGATTTAATTTATTTTAATATGAAGTAAGAAGAAAGAAGAGGGTAACGCTTTGGGGCGGTGCCTCCCCACCACCCCTGCTCTCATCCTTTGTGTGCTCTGGTGACAACCAGGGTTGCCGGAGCTCACTGATGACATGGCCTTTTGGATCAGGCCTTTTGCCTGGGTCAAAATATTAAGTTATGGAATTCCTTTTTTTTAAATGTAATATCTTAAGTTTGGGTAAACATACATATTTTAATCAGAATATTATGACGCTGATGTTTTGGTTCAAAGCAGAAAAACCAAGCAAAACCAAACGTGAATCTACCTGTGAAATGGATGACAAAGTGACTCTACATTGAGTTTAACTTGAGAGAGGAACCCGTGTAGCTCACTGGGACCACAATAACTCTTTATCGCTGATGTGATTTGTTGGGGCTCAGCACCCTTGCTTGGTGTCATCTCTCTTTCCAGGAATCCAGAGGTCATCTGTTGTCTTCTCTGTTGCTATAACTCTGGGTCTAGGTTGTACCTGCAACTAAATGGATACTCAGTAAATACTGGACAAATGGGAATGTTCTGGAAATAGTAAAATTTTCCTCATCAGATATTTCTATTGGGAGTCAAGTTTTAATTTCTCTCTTTTTGCCAAATAGCCCTTGATTTTTTATAAGATTAAAGTTTTAGTTGGGCAACATTATGTTCTCTCTTTAGATAAACCCCTGGTGTTCTAGTTCCCAACAGAGATGGAGTAAGTCTGTTTCATGTAGGTCTTCTCGTTTCTCACTACAGAACTCTAGATATCATATACAAATGAGTTAGGATAAGTTTGATGATGGAAAGAGGAAGGTAGATAGCCAGGGACCACTGGACAGGAAAAACAACATGACTGTGGGTCCAGAAATCTCCCCCTTGGTGCTCCAGCAGACACAGAGGGCTAGAAAAGCCTATTGCCCTTAGACAAAGGGCTAGAGAGAGGTTGCCTAATTCCAGAAAATCTTTTTGCCATATATACCCTACAGTACTGATGAGAAAACTAATCTTCCAGCCTTTTGAGGTTTCAGGGAGCTAAGCGTAGACCAGATCTTCTGCCCCACAATGCGGAGCAGCGGCTCTGGCTCTTTAATTTCCCCCACTCAGTGGCACCAGCAGAACTGTGCAGGGAACCAACCTTGCATTGCCTGCCTCCCTGAACCAGATGCATTCTCACCCTCCCACCAGGCAGTATTAGCATGGCCCTGAAGGGATTCCATCTCCCAGTCTCCTTGCTGGGAGCAGGTAGTGCTCCTTTCTTTGTACTTTGTTCCTGCCACAGCACTGTCAGTGGGGGCCCTCAGTGAGGTGAGCCTCCACCCTGTCACCATCATCATCGTCATCATCATCATCATCATATGGTCATCATCGTCATCATCATCATCATTGTCTTCATCTTCTCATCATCATCGTCATCGTCGTCGTCGTCATCATCATCATATCATCATCATCACTTTCATCATCATCATCATTAGCAGCAGCAGCAGCAAGATAGCACAAGACTGTACCAGTGGAAGTAGCCAGTGTTTTCTCCTAGCCTAGTGCCAGTCTGAGCTTCCATATCAACCTAGCATCAACAAGACTGAGCAGAGGAGCACAGGGGTGAAGGGCTGGCCACATGCTCACTGGACCTGCAGTTCATCTGGCTGTAATGAGGCTGATTGCTATGCTCTGTGGAGCACAGTGTAGCTATGGCATTTTGTCTTTGCCCCCCACCATGCTCCCACCCTAGTGTCAGCGCCATCTCATCTGGTTTCAGTGGTACGGGTTATCACTGTCCTGTTTGGGATCGAAGATATTTCTAGCTGAGCATATTCCCCCAGGGCAGTATTTCCTCCTCGTCCTGATTTATACACGCAGCTCCTGTCCCCTCCCCTGAATTTATTTTCCATCTTAAATTGGTTCATGGAAATTAGGACATACAACAACATGTGAACATGCATTCATTCATGCACAAGCATGCACAGGTAGGTACACAGCACTCAACACTCACATAGAATTATATATGATTTGGTTGATTAGACTTTTCCTGAGACTTCCTTAAGTAATGAAGGAATGCAAAAAGTAAGTCCTGGTTTCTGTCTGACTTTCAGAAAATTTATTCTGGCAGAGTTCTCATAAATCAGACAGCAGGAATAGGTTGATGCCATTGGCCAGTTACTGCCACGGTACAATGTCTAGCTGAGTGGAAGGCCTTCAAGTGGAGACTCCTCTCCAGTGGGGATGGGGGAAATGGGGATGGAGGAGAGGGGGAGGGGGAATGGGGAAGGAAGGGAGAGGATAGGGGAATGGGGATGGAGGAGGGCGTGGGGGAATGGGGAAGGAAGGGAGAGGATAGGGGGATGGGGATGGAGGGGAGGGGGAGGGGAATGGGGAAGGAAGGGAGAGGATAGGGGAAGTGGGGATGGAGGAGAGGGAGAGGGGGAATGGGGAAGGAAGAGAGAGGATAGGGGGATGGGGATGGAGGGGAGGGGGAGGGGAACGGGGAGGGGAAAGGGGGAATAGGGATGAAGGAGAGGGGGTAGGGGATGGGAGGATGGAGAGGTGGGAGGATGGAGAAATCAGTGGTTAGGGTGGATTCTTTTCTCTTTCTTATGCATGGATTCCATCTTAGTTAATAGCAGGCATTTCTTTCAGAAAGGGAATTTAAACTTTTAGAGTGGGTTTTGTTTTCAATTTCATGAATGCTTTGTCTGTTGTCTCCTCTCTAAAGCAATAAGAGGTTTTAAGCCTCATCATGCTAGTAATTCAGTAACCCCAGGACCACAGTTGGAAACCCCCAAGTCAGGGTATATTAATACCTCTAAGTGACACATAGTGTTAGTCATGTGATATATTCGAGGAGGGCTTATGCCTGTCATGGTTAATCTTCATTATCAATGTGATTTGTAATTGCCTAGGAGACAAGGTAACAAGTACAGTGATTCCTTCAGGGCTGAATGAAAGTAAAATAAAGACATTTTCAGATTATGAGAATTTGTTGCTATTTTTACATTTGAAAAAGACTAAGTGAACAGAAAGTTCATTTCTAAATGGAGAGTAAATTATAGCAAAAGAAGGCTTGGGAATCCATAAAAGTAGAAACATTCAGAATGGATAGAAATAAGAGTTCTCCTCTGGCAGCAGATGGGAGAGGGTGCAGAGACCCACAGTCAGGCATTATGCAGAGAAAGTGTCTAAATTGGAGGTCTTCATTGTCTGCCTCACCCTGGAGGATCAGGGAACCCCTCAGAAGATGAGGGGGTGTGTGAGATGTAGGAGTCAGAAGGGATGGAGAACATGGCCCACCAAATCAATTAGGCGGGGCTCATATGGGTTCACAGAGACTGAAGCAGCAAGCACAGGGCCTTCTTGGGACTACACCAGGTCCTCTGCTTATACGTTATGGCTTAGTGTGTTTGTGGGACTCCTAACAGTGAGTGGGGGGGGTATCTCTGACTCTCTTGCCTGCTCTTGAGACTCTTTTCCTCCTATTGGTTGCCTTGTCCAGCCTCAATAGAAGGGCTTTTCCCTTGTCTTATTGTATCTTATCTTGTCCTGTTTGGCTGTTGTCTCTTGGAGGCCTGCTCTTTTCTGGAGAGGAAATGGAAAGAGAGTGGATCTGAGGGAGAGAGGAGGTGCAGGGAAGCTGAGGGAAAGGAGGGAGAGGAAACTGTGATTGGGATGTATTGTATGAGAGGAGAATCTATTTTTAATAAAAAAAAAAAAGAAAAATTAAAATAAAAAAAAGAGTTCATATAATGGACTATCCTTATTTTCTTGACTCATGGTCAGGCCAAGGTTTTAAAAAGTACTAGCATGGGGCTGGAGGGACAGCCCGGCAGTTAAGAGTTCTTGTAGCTGTTGCAGAGGACTGGGATTCTGTCTCAGCACCTTTGTTAGGTTGCTCACAACTGCCTCTAACTCTGGTGCCCTCTTCTGTCATGGGTGCCTTCATGTATGTGCATGCTTGCACGCACGCTCACACACACGAACACAAACACAAATGCTTAAAAAATACTAGCATGAGACTCAATGTGTGTAGAGGAAACCAGATAATTGTACATAAAAAGGGAATCAGGGTAAAGGGAATGAAATGCTTCTGTGTGTCACTGGATATGGTGGGGCACCTCTGACAGCAGACAGTTGAGTTATGCGTGCCTATTTGTTTGCATGCCTGTTCTGATATCCACACTCACCACCATTGTCAACTGATAACCCTTCACTCTGGCATTTCTCAAGCATGGTGGAGCGCCTATATTCCTAACAAAATGCATAGTGTTGTCTTGTGAGGATTTTACACACACATACACACCACACACTATATATATATATATATATATATATATATATATATATATATATATATATAACATTCTGCATGTTGTAGTTTTCATTTGCTTGTTTGGAGACAGTCTCAGGACTGTATGTGACCCGTGGTTTTCTGTGTTGCCATGGCTGGTGGAACTCACAATCTCCTGCTCTGCCTCCTGAGCACTTCAATTACAGACATGTGTCACCATGCACAGCCTCTGAATTTTCTTTCATTTGATGTGTTTTTCCAGTGATTTCTCATAACTACCATGCTAGATATGAATGTTCCATTTTCTGTTCTTTCACTGATAGTCATTTTCCCAGACTTGAACATTTATAAAATATGCATAATGAATGTACTTGCTGGAGGCTGCTTAAGTATTTGTATATTTGTTTCTTAATTTTTCTAATTAAAACCAGCCCCCTTGGGTATTTTACCCTACATTGTTTCCTTGGCTGGTTCTGGCCCATCTGTTAAGTCAGATCTTTACAAACCCTATTAGTGGGGATAGGCTTTTCTGAACAGCAAACTCTAGATGAGTCAGAAGGATTTTTTTTCTCTCCCTCACAATAGGCTGCTATCCAAGGGACTCAGACCCCGCCAGCCATTCCTCCCAGCCCACATGATGTTCAAGATATCATGCCATGATTTCAAAGTGTCCCCAGTTACCTAAAAATCCCTTTCCTTACGGTGGAAAGCAATCACTCCTGGCTGGAGAGGTCAGACAGTGGGGGTACAGCCAGCTCTCCGTGGGGGGCTGGGGGGAGATGGTGTGGATACAGAAGTGTATGCACACAGTGCACATGGGACCTCTGTATAGAGTTGTTTTAAGAAAGAATATTCACAGTAAATGGAGTTTGTCTGTTTTAAATAGCAGTGGTTGGATAACTATGAAATTTCTCTGAGGAAGAGGATGCTATTGTTGGCTGCATGGGGAGGAAGGGCTTCTTCAGAGAGGTAGCGTTCGTTACCCCGTCTCCTGCAGTGGGAGTCTTTGCCTGAGGAGCAGCTGCTGCATTCTGAGTACATCTTCTCATGCTTTTTTTAAATTCAACTTCCTTGTGGGTTACTTTCTAAACACACAGAATATCGCTTATATAATATGTAAAATAATTTGGACGGGCCGTAAATTCTAATCTGTGTCATGGTTTGTTGCAGGATGGATGACTTGCCTTTTCTACAAACACACAAAAGCCATGATGATTTTTACAGATAGCCATCTGCTTGAAAGCCCCCTCCCCAGAAGACACTGCTTTGGGATGACCCCCTGCAGCGTTTCCAGAGCAACTCCCCCAAGAGACGGAAAAGCTCTTTGAGAAATCAACGTATAATTAATGCACATTTCTTTGCTTAAAAGAAAGACAGAATTGGATTATTATTAAATGCATGGAAGGTGACCTGTCTTTTGTAGCAAGGGCATTTAGATGGCTAAATTATGATAAAGGGACCATTGTGTTTGTCAGCTATTATCATTCTAAATTTGCATAAAAGTAATCATAATCGTGAGAGACATTAAGTGCATTAATTATCCATTAAAGGGGTAATTTAACAATCATTAAGTGAGCACTAATAGATTGGTGATCATCTTTGCAAATGATGTACTTGATCTAAGCTTTATATAATAGCAAAAAGATTAATCTGCCATTCTTACTTTAGTGCATTATATATTTTGTTTTCATTTTTTAGTAGCTTCTCCTGACAGTTGAGTAGTGGAGAGAACAAGCCTACATACTGTTCCTGTCCTGCAACTCTGCACTCTCCCCTGTGCCCCAGCCCCTGATTCTCCCAAGTCCTGGGGTAGGACAGCCTAGTAGCCACATCAGGTCACAACTTGTTTGGGTTTGAAATGTCTTCATTTCTTTTGCAGTTATCCAGGGATACTTTCGTGAAAGAACCCAAGCTGGCATGCATGAGGGCTATTGACTTTGCCCATTAGGCTAGAGCTTGAGCTTGTGGGAACCCCAGGACAGCAGAGTAACGAAGCCTCCAGTGGGGAGCATGGAGTTGTTGGCAGTCCCTCTCCATCCCCTTTAGAAACAGCTTTCTCTGCTTTCCCAGGAATGGGGCCCCTACTGGAAGGCCTCAAATGCCAATGCCACATTCGCCAGGAGGGGAACGGTGGCTGTGATTTCATCATTGACCAGGCCAAGGCTGGCATGGTCTTTCAGGAGGCAGTGGCGTAGAAGGTCAGTGCCTGGTAATCTCCTAAGGTCCAGTCATTGTACACCATGGGAGACCAACTGCAAAGCAGACGAGCTATCACCATGTTCCTCGCATCCCATCTTCTGGTACCCACTTCACTGTCGGGTGGTCTGCTGTATTTAGCCAAGGTATTGTTTATAATTAGCATGTCATGGTCACATTCCTAGGCCAGAGCCTCTCTGATGCCCTGACACCAGCCTCTTCCCTTTCCTCCCTGTGTTTCTGTGACCTCAACTGCCAACTCACTTTCAGTCTTGTGGATCCTGACAGCTGGCTTGTGCCATGACCCTTTGCTTGCCTTGTGTATCTCCTGGCTCCTTATCTGGGCTATACCCATCTCTTTCTCACCTCTAGCAATAATGTCTCCATTCAGCCCAGGGGAACCTTGGCTCATCCCTCAGAGGTAGAAGTGGTCATATGTACCTTGAAGAGCAGGTAGGGAGCTAAGTAGCTTCCTCTTTGCTGGCAGGACTAACACTGATGACAGTAGATGTTTACTATTGGGACCTAGATGAGGCCAGTCTTCCCCAGAGAGCACAGCCTCACCATATTGCAGCTCCCTGTTCTGTTGTCGCTTTCATTGTCCTTGTGTGTCACATGCATGTGTGTACAAGTGTGTTTGCCTCTGCTTGCTTAGAGGCCAGAGGTCAGCTTAGTGTGGCCTCCTCTATTGCCCTCTGCCTTACTTTTGGAGACTGCCTCTCACTAAACTCGGAGCTTGCAATTTCAGTTAGAATGTCGGTCCAGTGAGCTCCTAGGATCTACCCTTTTCTGCATACCCTTACATACATCATCAGCACTGGAGTCACAGACACGTGCCACTGTGCGTCTCCTTTACATGTCAGGCTGGGCATGCAAGCTCAGGTCCACCTGCTTGCACAATCTCCTATGGAGCCATCCTCCTGAATTCCCTGTGCTCAACCTCTTTTTTTCCTCTGTTAGTGGAGAACTCTTCCATAAAATCCACTGGCTTTCCTCAGCTTCTCCGATGGACTACAAACTCCTGGAGGGCAGGAATGTGTATTTTTTTAATCATTGTAGCAACTCAGAGACACCTTTCTTCTTCGTTATAGACAAACACAGTCCATTACAGTTCATTAAATAGTTCCAAGTGCCTTCTGTATATCAGGTATAATTCATGAAAAAGATTATCCTTGACCCAACAAAGGCCCTGGGGGTAAATTATGAAACTGATTTATCTGATAGAGCTGGTAAAATCATAGAAACTTACTTTCAAGACTCTAATTATACATGGTTGTATACTGGCTTTTGAACAAAGAGAACTGCAAAGATCCGTTTTCTTGGCCTGACTATGCTGAAGTTATTGATATGGACTTAAGTAATGAAGCCAGGGTGGCTGGCTCTGGAGAAAAGCTCATCTGCCCATGCTAACCTCCTTACCCTTGCTCCGTTCTCCTGAGTTTTCTTCGTTCCCTCCCTCTCCAAGTGCTCATTTGGTGACTCTGACCAATGCAGCACTAGCAGAAGCTCCTAGAGAAGGCTTTCCTCCACTGAACATAGACGCTGCACTTGGGCATGCAGCAGCTGCTGCGTTATCATTCGGTGAAAGCCGTAGACCAAGCATGGTCAACTAGGAAGCTGGGAGAAGACAGTACCTCTCTGAGGTACCTCACTGCTGTACTTAGCTCTTGAGTGGCCTCTGAATGATGTCCACATCTGGAAGTCGTGTGTGTGTATGTGTGTGTGTGTGTGTGTGTGTGTGTGTGTGTGTGTGTGTGTGTGTGTATGTGTGGTGTGTGTGTGTGTGTGTATGTATGTGTATGTGTGTGTGTGGTGTGGGTGTGTGTATGTGTGTGTGTATGTGTGTGGTGTGTGTGTGGTGTGTGTGTGTGTATGTGTGTGGTGTGTGTGTGTGTGGTGTGGTGTGTGTATGTGTGTGTGTGTATGTGTGTGTGTGTGTATGTGTGTGGTGTGTGTGTGTGGTGTGTGTGTGGTGTGTGTGTGTATATGTGTGTGTGTATGTGTGTGGTGTGTGTATGTGGTGTGTGTGTATGTGTGTGTGTATGTGTGTGGTGTGTGTGTGTGTGTCTGTGTGTGTGTCTGTGTGTGTGTGTGTGTCTGTGTGTGTGTGTGTGTGTATGTGTGTGTGTGTGTGGTGTGGTGTGTGGTGTACAGTGTACGTACACGTTTGTGGGTGTGGGTGTGCACCTGTGTCCATGCTTGCATGTCCTGCTCCATCATCCTCTGTCTTACTCCCTTGACACATGGGTCTCTTGCTGAACGGAAGACCAGGCTGGCAGCCAGCCAGCCCCAGTGATGCTCTCATCTCTGCCCTCCCCTCAGAACTGTGGCTACAGCCATGCACGTAGCCATACTCAGTTTCCTATGTGAGTGCCGGGATCTGAACTCAGGCCCTCAGGCTTGTCCCACACATACTCTTACCCACTGAACGTCCTGGAGCCACCTGTATTTCATTATTTGTGTAGAAAGCTGAAACTCTCGACTCTTTAAAGAACAGTAGGATGACCTTTCTGCCCCTTGCAGTTGAGTACACTATCGGTGGACTGCCATCCACACACGTAGCAACACTGCCCTTCATCTGTGGAGTGGCCATTACTGCTGCTGGCCTCATGTCCCTGGATGCAGCTGCTCTCAAACCCATCATTTACGCATCCATTTATCCATCTTTCATGAATCCGACCACCCATCCATGTGTCCATTCAGTGTCACGAAGGGCAGCATTGAAGTAGGTCCTCTGAGAAATGGGTCCCGACTTCCCTATTCCCAGCCACGTCATGAACGTCTTCTGTTCAGATGAGTAACGGCTGTTGGACTGTGAGGCCCGTCCCACCCTTCGATAGCTTCTTGGGAATTTGGGTATAGTCCACCTCCCATCACTGTCCCCCATCACTGGATAGTCAAGCCAGTCTTGCCTAGAGAAATAGGTATTAATACCCACCTCCGGGAAGAGACCTTGGGAGCTAGATCCTAACAATACACTATGTGTGAAGTGCCTGGTGCTCAGGAGATGCTCAGTTAAAGCAGAGAAGGTGGCAAAGGAGATGCAGCAGTTACTTTTCTGTTGCTGTAATGGACAAAAAACAACACTTTTAAGAGAAATGGTTTAATTTGGCTCGTGGTTGCAGGGGAGATACAGTCCATCATAGCAGGCGAGCTATGGCAGCAGGAGTATATGACCGGCGATCACTTGTCTTTTACACACAGGAAGCAGAGAGGGGGCGGGGGAATAGGAAGTGGTTCAGGCGGTAAAACCTCCAAACTTGCATCCCAGGAGCTGCTTCCTCAGTAAGAATCCACCTCCTGGAGGTTAACTTCCTCAAGCAGCACCACTAAAGAGACCGGGTGTTCAGATACATAAGCCTGTGGGGACACTTCTCATTCAAAGCACAGCGGGAGGCCAGGACTGCAGGATGCGCCTTAAATAAAGCTCTCTACACTGGTGGGAAGAGAGACTAAATACAGACCCCCGAGGGTCATGAGAAACATCTACCAGAAACATCTGGGGACATCAGACAAGACCAGTTCCTCCAGGTGGCCATTCTCCGGTCCCTGTTTAGTTTGGTGGCACAAAACACTCTTATCTGTGTGTGGTGGGGCAGTGATGGGGGACAGGGGCAAAGGAGAGGCACAGTTCACGATGGGAGCCATCTTATACTGCAGTGGATTTGTGTGGAAGCTCACGATTGACAGTCCTGAGGTTCTGCACATGAGGCCTCCAGACAAAGCAAGCCCATGCCATCACTGCCTGTTAAATATGTTTTTAAATGTGTGTGTATGTGCTTGGGCATGTGTGTGGAGGCCAAAGGACAGCCTTAGCTGTTGTTTCTTGGATGTCACCCCCACTTTGTTGTTTTTGGACAGGATCTCGCACTGGTCTGGAACTCACCATGTAGGCTGGGCTGACCGTGAGCCGCAGGGACCCTCCTGCCTCTGCCTCCTCCGTGCCCAATCATGTCTGGCTCAGTGTTGGGGACCAAACTTATGTCCTCATGCCTTCATACAAGCACTTTACCTCTAGCCTTCCATTCCTGGGCCTGTTCATTATCTAGAGCTTCTTTGGTAGGAAGAGTAAGGAAATGAGGCATGGGAAGGGAGGCCTGCCTGCCCTCACCTGACATGCCTGCCCAGCATCTCTCTTGAGGACGAGAGATGGCTTCTTGGCATGGCGTTCTCCTTCCCATCTGCAGACCTGCATCCTTTCTGCAGAGGTTGGGTGCATTGTGTTGAGCTTCATGAGCATCTCCTACTATGTCTTGTCTTTAGTACAGGCACATAGAGAACGCTGGAGAGGGGGATGGCTTTCACTGTTTCTTCCTTTCATCTTGATCGTGGGTCACAGATCAAAGTGACCACCAAGTCACCTTTGCTTCCTGGAGCCCTTTTGAAAACAAGCCACCAGAGAAGTAGGATACAGATTTGGTTGATTCACTGCATTTCTCTTTACTTCGGGACCTCCCTGTCTTGACATCCAACATTCCCAGTGCACCAGGTGATTCCTAGTTGATCCCAGCAAGCCAAGTGCAGGGTGGCCACCTGGGCCACATTTGTCACAAGGTAACAAGCAGGGCAATTCTGTTCCCTCACCAGTTCTCATCTGGTTTTGAATGCTAGCAAATGAACTTCCTGGACTGAAAATACCACCCAAGGTTCCCAGCTTGCTCTTGACTCCAAGGATGCTGATCCAAACCTGGCCCATCGTCAGACTTCTCCAGGACTTTAATTGGAGCAGAATGCCAGACATTGCTTCTCTGGCACATTCCTGACAGCACCATTGAACAATTCCTGTAGTTCCTTCTCTCTGAAGTTTGGTTCTCTTGTCTTATTGCTGATTCAGGGAGTCTGTTTCTATTTATTATTTACTTTTTAAAATTCCCTTTTGGTTTAAGTTGCCACAATCGTTATCTTTGATTTCTACCAAAGCATACCCAGTGGGCCTTTTTATACACTGGCCACTTCCTGGCTTGCGTGTTTTTGTCTCACTTTGTTCATGGACAGCTCCTTTCTGACCTGGGGGAGCCAATCAAGGAGCCCAGGTGGTGTCAATCAGGAGCCTGTGGTGCCAATCCCTTCCTCTCCAGGAGGTGCCAGCTGCCTGGAGTGCTGGCTTTGGGAGGTTTTCAGCTCCTGGCAGAGCTGCCTGACTTTGGAGCTTTCGGAGTCCTTTTTGAATCAAGTGGTCTTGCTTACAATTCCACTCATTACTCAGTGCATCTCTTGTGATTTTCATATTGTCCATCATCATGTTCCTTCTCCAAGTGCTTTAGAAATGAATGGTTTCCTTCACAAAAAGAGTCCACCCCTCCACGTGTCGATTACACCCAGGCCCTCCATGAAGCATCCTCTTCCCAGACTGTGATACAGAGTTCAAGTCTCAACTAAAGATACCGGAGTATGAAGATGCTAATGTCAACCTGTGCCAGGCAGCTAACAGATACAGCTCAACTTGGTGCCGGAGATAAGGGGTAGTGATCCTAAGATATAGGTCATGGTAGGGGATGGGACTGAGACCAACACACTACATGTCCCCTCCAGTATGGGCCATCACTAGTCTGTTCTTTCACTGCATGGGCAAAGGTAGGTCCACCTTTGTTAGAGCTGGTGGCCTAGATTTTGATGTGAACTATCCTATTAAAAAATGTGATGATGCACATCTTTAATCCCAGCACTCGGGAGGCAGAGCCAGGTGGATCTCTATGAGTTCAAGGCCAACCTGATCTACAGAGTGAGATCCAGGACAGGCACCAAAACTATACAGAGAAACCCTGTCTCAAAAAAACCAAATAAATAAATAAATAAATAAATAAACAAAATGTTGGCCCCTAATTAAAATTCAAAGCACTGTTAAGGCAGACCTCACTGCTTTAATATACCAAATAATACTTATTGGCAGCTTGAACTCTGCCTGATGGCAAGAAGTCTTGAGTGCCATTGTGCTCAGGAGACCATGTCTGAGTTCTATCATTTATTATTATGATGATGGTCTTTTTGAGGCAAAAGTCTCACTCTTTAACCCGTGCTAGCTTGCAGCTCAGTGGGTAGTACCACCCTAATTCCAAACTCATGGTAACCTTCCTGCCTTCACCTATTCTTAGACTAGTCACAAGCCACCATGCTGGCTTTTTGTGTGGGTGCTGGGGATCCGAACTCAGGTCCTTGTGCTTGCAGGAAATCACTTTACTGACTAGTCCATCTTCCTGGCACCTTACTTTCACCTTTCCAGCACACACCTTTGCAGTGTCTCCTTAAGGAAGACCGCCCCTCTACCAGGTTATATTTCTCTTACAGTCTGCATGACAAGACTCTGTAGTGTTGGTAGTCAAAGACGTGTCCAGCCCCTCAGGACTCACCTGGGTGACTCCCTTGTCCTCTCCACAGTACTGATTGCAGAGTCTGACATACTTGCACTAAGATACCCTCATGGCCCCTCCGAAAGGACAGGACCGCTGAGCGAGTGTCTCAAACTCTCTGCCCCTACATGAGGTGTTTCCCACAGTCAAAATCCCTCAAGATCAGCTCTGGGAAGAAGACAGGAGGAATGCTTGTGAGGCTGGTTGTCAACATCTCAGTTATTTCCCCAAGAGCCGACAAGACCATCCTTAGTTTCAAATGCCTTCGGAGCATTGTCAGTCTCCTTTGATCTGTGTTACACAACTGTTCTGAGCACTAATCTGTTCCAATTCAAAATAGATGAACCACCACATGAGTGGCATCTGCTGGCGTTTGCTTTCCCAAAACAATATATTTTAAGGAAAGACAGTCCAAGAAACTGTATGGTGATGGGTGAGGGTATTAATGATGATTATTTTATCAAGGTGATTAAAATTGGTAAAGTATGAAAAGAAGCGAGAGAGAGAGAGAGAGAGAGAGAAAGAGAGAGAGAGAGAGAGAGAGAGAGAGAGAGAGAGAGAGAGAGAGAGAGAGAGAGAGAGGCGACTTATCTGAAGAGAATGTCAATAATTTTAAGGCTATTTTGGGTCTTGTTCAAATCAAAGAACCTCAAATGGCTGTGAGAAGGAGTTTCCAGAAAATGAACTATTTCCAGTGTTTTGATTTTTTTTTTGTCAGTCAAATGTCATATACACAAGGATTGGAGGCCAGACCGCAGGATTTGGTCTCATGTGGTAGAGAGGGGCCTCTGTGGCCTGGGAGCCATACAGACTTTTTGCTTATTTAGCTTCATGTTGGCCCTGAATGAAGGCAGGAGGACACCCATCTGTTGTTGCTGCAGATGTGTAGGAAAGATGAACTAAGCCACAGTTCCAAGTTACACGTCAGGGCAAATGTAGGCCAGAAAGGCCGACCTCCCTGATCTTTAGAAAATGATGCTTTGGCGGTAATGGAAGAATGCTATATGGATTCATCTTTCCTATAATGGCCCACATTACTGTGACTCAATCCTTGGCTCCTTCAGATGACATTTCCTATCATTCCAGAATGGTTAATTATCATCTTGGTCTTAGTAATAAAGCCAAGACCTACCATGATCCTTCTGGGAGAAGATTCCAGAAATAATTAGTCCTCACTGAAATTAAGAATGGAAAAGGCCTTGTAGATGTTAATATCAGCTTTGGTTCTAAGTGACAGAAAACTCCACAGAAAGTGGCTTGGATCCAAGGGAGCATGTGGAAAGGTTCTCAGGGGGAGACCTGGTTTCAGCAGAGGATGAACATTGGGCTCAGATGAAGCCATGAGAACACCAGGACCTCGGTTTGCTTCTGTCTTTCTGAGTGTGGACTGAAGACCAAGGGCTCTCCAGGAATCTTCCTGGCCACCAGCACCATATTGGAGAGGCATCCAGCCTTGTGGACTAAGCAGCCACTATTCAGAGCCTGCCTGGTCTAAAGACACCATTGATGGACCATCAAGACTGTGTTGTGTATGCCAATCTAATAAGTTCCCTTATTATACATTAACATTTTCATGCTATTGGTTCTGTTCTTCTAGAGAACGTGACTAATACTGGGGAAGGCTTGGGTCAGAAGCCTCCTGTGGAGATGCAGCGGTAGCAGCTCCACAGGTTGTGTTCTAGACCATTTGATCTAGCCCATTTGAACAATGGCATCATGGTAAGGGGGCCCTTACTGCCCCTCAAATTTCATCTTGTCCACCCACTACATCTCCAAATAGAAGCTGGAGATTGTTGAAAGGACCATGTCTACAAATGCCACTTCTAGAGATGGACCAATGACTACCAAGTGGAATGGAGAGTCCCCAGGCATCATATCCTTGCCTGGGTGTTTTTTGTGTACCTCTCTAATCACCCACGAACCACAGATCGCCCCTGACACCTCTGGTTTGTTTGTGAACTAGGCAAATTCAGCTGTTGGTATTGTCCAGGGCCTGGGGCTTGTGATAGGAATGTCACTTCTGCATATTTCCACATTACAGAGGTTTAGTCCTCTTGTTGTAGAGCTGGTTGCAGCAGGACATTTGGTAGATGAGATAATAGTTTCCACCGAGATGAGCCCACCCTCAGTTCCTTTGTGTGTTTTTATATCTTGGTTTGAGATGATGTGAATGATGAGTAGAGGAGCCATAGGAGGCTTTAATATCTTTTAATTTTCTTTCATTTCTTTAGAGTGGTTGATATCATTCAGTCAGCCTCTCAGTGAAAAGTAGTAGCAAACTGCATTTCAATGTCATAAACTAAGTTTTTCTT